>NC_057813.1:456736464-456782731 GCF_018294505.1 Triticum aestivum | reverse complement strand
CAGCATCGATCGGCTTCAGTTAGCAGCAGTAGCGAAGGAATCGCTCGATCAGGTTCAGTTAACTGCCATCGATCGATCGCTCGGGTTCAGTGACGCGTAGCCTGCAGTGCAATCGCTTGGGTTCAGTTAGAGCCCAACGCCTCGCTCGGGTTCAGTTAGAGCCAGCACCTCGCACACACGCACGTATGTGTACAATAGAAATGCGCATCGCTCGGCCCCCGACCTCCCACCGTAACCGGGAACTCCCCGAAATTTTCCTCGCCCTCGCTTCTACCACGGTTTTTCCCGTCATGGATGGCCCAAAGAATGTCATGCAGCTGCGTCTCCGGCCCGCCCAGGACGAAAAGCCCATTTTCTGTCATGATTTTTTGTCATAGAAAGTAGGAGCCCACCACACATATGATGATACCGGGTTTTGTCACAATTATCGTCATAGAAGTGTCATATGTATGACAGAAAAAATTTCGTTCGGCCCAAAATGTCACGGATGTGTCTTTTTTTTTTGTAGTGTTATGCTAAATGTTTGACGCATACATCTTGGGAACGATATTACATCAAGGATGGTTATCTTATGAGAGCTAACAAACTATGCATTCCCGAGTCTTCTCTTCGTTTGCTCCTTTTGCAAGAGGCTCATGGAGGCGGACTCATGGGACATTTTGGACGCGACAAGACATTCGCCACACTCTCCAAGAACTACTTTTGGCCCAAGATGTTTCGTGACGTCTCATGCTTTACCAACCGATGCTCTACATGTCGCAAAGCTAAGTATAAAGCTCAATCCCATGGACTTTACATGCCTCTTCCTATTCCTTATCAACCTTGGGAAGACATTAGCATGGATTTTGTACTTGGTTTGCCTAGAACTCAAAATGGAAAGGATTCCGTGTTTGTTGTTGTGGACCGATTCTCTAAAATGGCACATTTCATTCCTTGCAACAAGATAGATGATGCTTCACACATTGCAAATCTCTTTTGTAGGGAAATCTTGCGCCTCCATGGAGTACCAAAGACAATCGTCTCCGACCGTGACGTCAAGTTCATGAGTTACTTTTGGAAGACGCTATGCGCCAAGCTCGGAATCAAGCTCTTGTTCTCATCCACATACCATCCTCAAACCGACGGCCAAACGGAGGTGACGAACCGGACACTCTCCACTCTACTTCGTGTGTTGATCAAGAAGAACATCAAGGAGTGGGAGGAGTGTTTACCCATCGCCGAGTACGCCTACAACCGTGCAAGACATTCGACTACCGGCAAGTCCCTCTTCGAGGTCGTCTACGGCTTCAACCTGTTGTCCCCATTGGACATTCTACCTCTTCCTCTACAAGAGCGCACCAACCTTGACGCAAGCGTCCGGGCAAGCTACATCAAGAAGATACATGAGGATAAAAGGAACACCATCGAGCGACAAGTACAACGACTAGCGACCAAGCTCAACGTCAACAAGCAACCCATGATCTTCAACATTGGCGATCTCGTGTGGCTACACCTTCGTAAGGACCGCTTCCCCAATGAACGCAAGTCCAAACTTCTACCTCGAGCCGATGGACCCTTCAAGGTGCTAGCACACTACAACAACAACGCTTACAAGATCGACCTACCAAGCGACAAGTACAACGTGAGCGACATCTTCAACGTCAAAGACCTCTCGCCATACCATGGTGATGACACATTCGATCCGAGGTCGGATCTTTCCCAAGGGGGGGAGATGCTGCGGAGCATCCCTCGCTCATCCCCATGGACGTACCTACATCTCCCTCAAAACCACTTGGACCCATGACAAGAGCTCGAGCAAAGGCCATTGAAGATAAGGTGAAGTCGCTCCTCTCCGACCTCCCTCTCTCTACTCACGAGACATGGCTACTACCTCATGCGGAGACTCTGTGTGTGATCAAGTACTTGGAGGAGAGCCACGACACAGCTACACGCAATGGCCAAGATGGCAAGGACACCAAGCGTGAAGATCAAGAAGAAGGGTTACTTTGGAAGCTATAGGCCCCGGACGACCGGCCAAGCCCGGACGTCCGACACCTAGAAGGTGCTACAGCCAAGAGAAGAGAGGCAAACCCGAGCTCCAGGCCACGGACGACCAGCCCAGCCCGCACGACCGGACCCTCCCAGTCTCCGGACGACCGAGCCCCTATAGACGTCCGTGCCAGCGACCACAGATCAAAAATTACGGAAATCCAAAGGAGTCCGGACGACCGTGCCAACGACCACAGAACAGAATCTGCGGACATCCGAGGAACCTCGGACGTCCGGGTGTTGGGGAACATAGTAATATCAAAAAAAAAATCCTACGCACACGCAAGATCATGGTGATGACATAGCAACGAGAGGGGAGAGTGTTGTCCATGTACCCTCGTAGACCGTAAGCGGAAGAGTTAGCACAACGCGGTTGATGTAGTCGTACGTCTTCACGATCCGACCGATCCAAGCACCGAACATACGGCACCTCCGAGTTCAGCACACGTTCAGCTCTATGACGATCCCCGGGCTCCGATCCAGCAAAGCTTCGGGGATGAGTTCCGTCAGCACGACGGCGTGGTGACGATGATGATGTTCTACCGGCGCAGGGCTTCGCCTAAACTCCGCAACGATATGACCGAGGTGGAATATGGTGGAGGGGGGCACCGCACACGGCTAAGGAACGATCCGTAGATCAACTTGTGTCTCTAGGGTGCCCCCCGCCCCCGTATAAAAAGGAGCAAGGGGGAGGCCGACCGGCCCTTGTGGGTGCGCCAAGGAGGAGGAGTCCTCCTCCTAGTAGGAGTAGGACTCCCCCTTTCCTACTTCTACTGGGAGGGGGAAAGGAAGGGGGAGAGGGGGAAGGAAAGAGGGGGGTGCCGCCCCCCCTCCTTGTACAATTTGGACCAGAGGGAGAGGGGGCACGCGACCCACCCTGGCCGCTCCTCTCTCTTTCCACTAAGGCCCATGTGGCCCATTAACTCTCCCGGGGGGGTTCCGGTAACCCTCCGGCACTCCTGTTTTCTCTGAAATCACCCGGAACACTTCCGGTGTCCAAATATAGTCGTCCAATATATCAATCCTTATGTCTCGACCATTTCGAGACTCCTCGTCATGTCCGTGATCACATCCGGGACTCCGAACAAACTTCGGTACATCAAAACTTATAAACTCATAATAAAACTGTCATCGTAATGTTAAGCATGCGGACCCTACGGGTTAGAGAACTATGTAGACATGACCTAGAACTATTCTCGGTCAATAACCAATAGCGGAACCTGGATGCCCATATTGGTTCCTACATATTCTACGAAGATCTTTATCGGTCAAACCGCATAACAACATACGTTGTTCCCTTTGTCATCGGTATGTTACTTGCCCGAGATTCAATCGTCGGTATCCAATACCTAGTTCAATCTCGTTACCGGCAAGTCTCTTTACTCGTTACATAATGCATCATTTCGTAACTAACTCATTAGTTACATTGCTTGCAAGGCTTATAGTGATGTACATTACCGAGAGGGCCCAGAGATACCTCTCCGACAATCGGAGTGACAAAACCTAATCTCGAAATACGCCAACCCAACATCTACCTTTGGAGACACATGTAGTACTCCTTTATAATCACCCAGTTACGTTGTGACGTTTCGTAGTACCCAAAGTGTTCCTCCAGTAAACGGGAGTTGCATAATCTCATAGTTTTAGGAACATGTATAAGTCATGAAGAAAGCAATAGCAATATACTAAATGATCAAGTGCTAGGCTAACGGAATGGGTCATGTCAATCACATCATTCTCCTAATGATGTGATCCCATTAATCAAATGACAACACATGCCTATGGTTAGGAAACATAACCATCTTTGATTAATGAGCTAGTCAAGTAGAGGCATACTAGTGACGTTATGTTTGTCTATGTATTCACACATGTATCATGTTTCCGGTTAATACAATTCTAGCATGAATAATAAACATTTATCATGATATGAGGAAATAAATAATAACTTTATTATTGCCTCTAGGGCATATTTCCTTCAGTCTCCCACTTGCACTAGAGTCAATAATCTAGATTACATAGTAATGATTCTAACACCCATGGAGTCTTGGTGCTGATCATGTTTTGCTCGTGAGAGAGGCTTAGTCAATGGGTCTGCAACATTCAGATCCGTATGTATCTTGCAAATCTCTATGTCTCCCACTTGGACTTGGTCTCGAATGGAATTGAAGCGTCTCTTGATGTGCTTGGTCCTCTTGTGAAATCTGGATTCCTTTGCCAAGGCAATTGCACCAGTGTTGTCACAGAAGATCTTCATTGGTCCCGATGCACTAGGTATGACACCTAGATCGGAAATGAACTCCTTCATCCAGACTCCTTCATTCGCTGCTTCCGAAGCCGCTATGTACTCCGCTTCGCATGTAGATCCCGCCACAACGCTTTGTTTAGAACTGCACCAACTTACAGCTCCACCATTTAATAAAAACACGTATCCGGTTTGCGATTTAGAATCGTCCAGATCAGTGTCAAAGCTTGCATCGACGTAACCATTTACGACTAGCTCTTTGTCACCTCCATATACGAGAAACATATCCTTAGCCCTTTTCAGGTATTTCAGGATGTTCTTGACCGCTGTCCAGTGATCCACTCCTGGATTACTTTGGTACCTTCCTGCCAAGCTTACTGCTAAGCATACGTCAGGTCTGGTACACAGCATTGCATACATGATAGAGCCTATGGCTGAAGCATAGGGAACATCTTTCATTTTCTCTCTATCTTCTGCTGTGGTCGGGCATTGAGTTTGACTCAACTTCACACCTTGAAGCACGGGCAAGAACCCTTTCTTTGCCTGATCCATTTTGAGTTTTTTCAAAATTTTATCAAGGTATGTGCTTTGTGGAAGTCCTATTAAGCGTCTTGATCTATCTCTATAAATCTTGATGCCCAATATGTAAGCAGCTTCACCGAGGTCTTTCATTGAAAAACTTTTATTCAAGTATCCCTTTATGCTATCCAAAAATTCTATATCATTTCCAATTAATAATATGTCATCTACATATAATATCAGAAATACTACAGAGCTCCCACTCACTTTCTTGTAAATACAGGCTTCTCCAAAAGTCTGTATAAAACCATATGCCTTGATCACACTATCAAAGCGTTTATTCCAACTCCGAGATGCTTGCACCAGTCCATAAATGGATCGCTGGAGGTTGCACACTTTGTTAGCACCTTTTGGATCAACAAAACCTTCTGGCTGCATCATATACAACTCTTCTTCCAGAAATCCATTCAAGAATGCAGTTTTGACATCCATTTGCCAAATTTCATAATCATGAAATGCAGCAATAGCTAACATGATTCGGACAGACTTAAGCATCGCTACGGGTGAGAAAGTCTCATCGTAACCCCTTGAACTTGTCGAAAACCTTTCGCAACAAGTCGAGCTTTATAGACAGTTACATTACCATCAGCGTCAGTCTTCTTCTTAAAGATCCATTTATTCTCAATGGATTGCCGATCATCGGGCAAGTCAACCAAAGTCCATACTTTATTCTCATACATGGATCCCATCTCAGATTTCATGGCCTCTAGCCATTTTGCGGAATCTGGGCTCATCATCGCTTCCTCATTGTTCGTAGGTTCATCATGGTCAAGTAACATGACTTCCAGAATAGGATTACCGTACCACTCTGGTGCGGATCTTACTCTGGTAGACCTACGAGGTTCAGTAGAAACTTGATCTAAAGTTTCATGATCAATATCATTAGCTTCCTCACTAATTGGTGTAGGTGTCACAGGAACTGATTTCTGTGATGAACTACTTTCCAATAAGGGAGCAGGTACAGTTACCTCATCAAGTTCTACTTTCCTCCCACTCACTTCTTTCGAGATAAACTCCTTCTCTAGAAAGGATCCATTCTTAGCAATGAATGTTTTGCCTTCGGATCTGTGATAAAGGTGTACCCAACAGTCTCTTTTGGGTATCCTATGAAGACACATTTCTCCAATTTAGGTTCGAGCTTATCTGGTTGAAGTTCCTTCACATAAGCATCGCATCCCCAAACTTTAAGAAATGACAACTTTGGTTTCTTGCCAAACCACAGTTCATAAGGCGTCATCTCAACGGATTTTGATGGTGCCCTATTTAACGTGAATGCGGCCGTCTCTAAAGCATGACCTCAGAACGATAGCGGTAAATCAGTAAGAGACATCATAGATCGCACCATATCTAATAAAGTACGATTACGACGTTCGGACACACCATTTCTTTGTGGTGTTCCCGGTGGCGTGAGTTGCGAAACTATTCCGCATTGTTTCAAATGTAAACCAAACTCATAACTCAAATATTCTCCTCCATGATCATATCATAGAAACTTTATTTTCTTGTTACGATGATTTCCCACTTCACTCTGAAATTCTTTGAACTTTTCAAATGTTTCAGACTTGTGTTTCATTAAGTAGATATACCCATATCTGCTCAAATCATCTGTGAAGGTGAGAAAATAATGATATCCGCCACGAGCTTCAACATTCATCGGACCACATACATCTGTATGTATGATTTCCAACAAATCTGTTGCTCTCTCCATAGTACCGGAGAATGGTGTTTTAGTCATCTTGCCCATGAGGCACGGTTCGCAAGTACCAAGTGATTCATAATCAAGTGATTCCAAAAGTCCATCAGTATGGAGTTTCTTCATGCGCTTTACACCGATATGACCTAAACGGCAGTGCCACAAATAAGTTGCACTCTCATTATCAACTCTGCATCTTTTCGTTTCGACATTATGAATATGTGTATCACTACTTTCGAGATTCAATAAAAATAGACCACTCTTCAAGGGTGCATGGCCATAAAAGATATTACTCATATAAATAGAACAACCATTATTCTCTGATTTAAATGAATAACCGTCTCGCATCAAACAAGATCCAGATATAATGTTCATGCTCAACGCTGGCACCAAATAACAATTATTCAGGTCTAAAACTAATCCCGAAGGTAGATGTAGAGGTAGCGTGCCGACCGCGATCACATCGACTTTGGAACCATTTCCCACGTGCATCGTTACCTCGTCCTTCGCCAGTGCTCGCTTATTCCGTAGTCCCTGTTTCGAGTTGCAAATATTAGCAACAGATCCAGTATCAAATACACAGGTGCTACTATGAGCTCTAGTAAGGTACACATCAATAACATGTATATCACATATCCCTTTGTTCACCTTGCCATCCTTCTTATCCGCCAAATACTTGGGGCAGTTCCACTTCCAGTGTCCAGTCTGCTTGCAGTAGAAGCACTCAGTTTCAGGCTTAGGTCCAGACTTGGGTTTCTTCTCTTGAGCAGCAACTTGCTTGCCGTTCTTCTTGAAGTTCCCCTTCTTCTTTCCTTTGCCCTTTTTCTTGAAACTAGTGGTCTTGTTGACCATCAACACTTGATGTTCCTTCTTGATTTCTACCTCCGCAGCTTTTAGCATTGCGAAGAGCTCGGGAATTGTCTTGTTCATCCCTTGCATATTATAGTTCATCACGAAGCTCTTGTAGCTTGGTGGCAGTGATTGGAGAATTCTATCAATGACGCTATCATCCGGAAGATTAACTCCCAGTTGAATCAAGTGATTATTATACCCAGACATTTTGAGTATATGCTCACTGACAGAACTATTCTCCTCCATCTTGCAGCTGTAGAACTTATTGGAGACTTCATATCTCTCAGTCCGGGCATTTGCTTGAAATATTAACTTCAACTCCTGGAACATCTCATATGCTCCATGACGTTCAAAACGTCGTTGAAGACCCGGTTCTAAGCCGTAAAGCATGGCACATTGAACTATCGAGTAGTCATCAGCTTTGCTCTGCCAGACGTTCTTAACGTCGTCAGTTGCATCAGCAGCAGGCCTGGCACCCAACGGTGCTTCTAGGACGTAATTCTTCTGTGCAGCAATGAGGATAATCCTCAAGTTACGGACCCAGTACATGTAATTGCTACCATCATCTTTCAACTTTGCTTTCTCAAGGAACACATTAAAATTCAACAAAACAACAGCACGAGCCATCTATCTACAACAAACATAGACAAGCAAAATACTATCAGGTACTAAGTTCATGATAAATTTAAGTTCAATTAATCATATTACTTAAGAACTCCCACTTAGACAGACATCTCTCTAGTCATCTAAGTGATCACGTGATCCAAATCAACTAAACCATAACCGATCATCACGTGAGATGGAGTAGTTTTCAATGGTGAACATCACTATGTTGATCATATCTACTATATGATTCACGCTCGACCTTTCGGTCTCTGTGTTCCGAGGCCATATCTGCATATGCTAGGCTCGTCAAGTTTATCCTGAGTATTCTGCGTGTGCAAAACTGGCTTGCACCCGTTTTAGATGGACGTAGAGCTTATCACACCCGATCATCACGTGGTGTCTGGGCACGATGAACTTTGGCAACGGTGCATACTCAGGGAGAACACTTCTTGATAATTTTAAGTGAGAGATCATCTTAAAATGCTACCGTCAAACAAAGCAAGATAAGATGCATAAAGGATAAACATCACATGCAATCAATATAAGTGATATGATATGGCCATCATCATCTTGTGCTTGTGATCTCCATCTTCGAAGCACCGTCGTGATCACCATCGTCACCGGCGCGACACCTTGATCTCCATCGTAGCATCGTTGTCGTTACGCCATCTATTGCTTCTACGACTATCACTACCGCTTAGTGATAAAGTAAAGCAATTACAGGGCGTTTGCATTTCATACAATAAAGCGACAACCATATGGCTCCTGCCAGTTGCCGATAACTTTGGTTACAAAACATGATCATCTCATACAATAAAATATAGCATCATGTCTTGACCATATCACATCACAACATGCCCTGCAAAAACAAGTTAGACGTCCTCTACTTTGTTGTTGCAAGTTTTACGTGGCTGCTACGGGCTTAGCAAGAACCGTTCTTACCTACGCATCAAAACCACAACGATAGTTCGTCCAATTAGTGCTGTTTTAACCTTCGCAAGGACCAGGCGTAGCCACACTCGATTCAGCTAAAGTGAGAGAGACAAACACCCGCCAGTCACCTTTAAGCACGAGTGCTCATAACGGTGAAACCAATCTCGCGTAAGCGTACGCGTAATGTCGGTCCGAGCTGCTTCATCTCACAATACCGCCGAACCAAAGTATGACATGCTGGTAAGCAGTATGACTTGTATCGCCCACAACTCACTTGTGTTCTACTCGTGCATATAACATCAACGCATAAAACCTAGGCTCTGATACCACTGTTGGGGAACGTAGTAATTTCAAAAAATTTCCTACGCACACGCAAGATCATGGTGATGACATAGCAACGAGAGGGGAGAGTGTTGTCCACATACCCTCGTAGACCGTAAGCGGAAGCGTTAGCACAACGCAGTTGATGTAGTCGTACGTCTTCACGATCCGACCGATCCAAGCACCGAACGTACGGCACCTCCGAGTTCAGCACACGTTCAGCTCTATGACGATCCCCGGGCTCCGATCTAGCAAAGTTTCGAGGATGAGTTCCGTCAGCACGACGGCATGGTGACGATGATGATGTTCTACCGGCACAGGTCTTCGCCTAAACTCCGCGACGATATGACCGAGGTGGAATATGGTGGGGGGGGGGGCACCGCACACGGCTAAGGAACGATCCGTAGATCAACTTGTGTCTCTAGGGTGCCCCGCACCCCCGTATATAAAGGAGCAAGGGGGAAGGCCGGCCGGCCCTTGTGGACGCGCCAAGGAGGAGTCCTCCTCCTAGTAGGAGTAGGACTCCCCCTTTCCTACTCCTACTAGGAGGGGGAAAGGAAGGGGGAGAGGGGGAAGGAAAGAGGGGGGCGCCGCCCCTCGTCCTAGTCCAATTCGGACCAGAGGGAGAGGGGGCGCGCGGCCCATCCTGGCCACTCCTCTCTCTTTCCACTAAGGCCCATGTGGCCCATTAACTCTCCCGGGGGGGTTCCGGTAACCCTCCGGCACTCCGGTTTTCTCCGAAATCACCCGGAACACTTCCGTTGTCCGAATATAGTCGTCCAATATATCAATCTTTATGTCTCGACCATTTCGAGACTCCTCGTCATGTCCGTGATCACATCCGGGACTCCGAACAAACTTCGGTACATCAAAACTTATAAACTCATAATAAAACTGTCATCGTAACGTTAAGCGTGCGGACCCTACGGGTTCGAGAACTATGTAGACATGACCTAGAACTATTCTCGGTCAATAACCAATAGCGGAACCTGGATGCCCATATTGGTTCCTACATATTCTACGAAGATCTTTATCGGTCAAACCGCATAACAACATACGTTGTTCCCTTTGTCATCGGTATGTTACTTGCCCGAGATTCGATCGTCGGTATCCAATACCTAGTTCAATCTCGTTACCGGCAAGTCTCTTTAATCGTTACGTAATGCATAATTCCGTAACTAACTCATTAGTTACATTGCTTGCAAGGCTTATAGTGATGTGCATTACCGAGAGGGCCCAGAGATACCTCTCCGACAATCGAAGTGACAAAACCTAATCTCGAAATACGCCAACCCAACATCTACCTTTGGAGACACCTGTAGTACTCCTTTATAATCACCCAGTTATGTTGTGACGTTTGGTGGTACCCAAAGTGTTCCTCCGATAAACGGGAGTTGCATAATCTCATAGTTTCAGGAACATGTATAAGTCATGAAGAAAGCAATAGCAATATACTAAACGATCAAGTGCTAGGCTAATGAAATGGGTCATGTCAATCACATCATTCTCCCAATGATGTGATCCCATTAATCAAATGACAACACATGCCTATGGTTAGGAAACATAACCATCTTTGATTAATGAGCTAGTCAAGTAGAGGCATACTAGTGACGTTATGTTTGTCTATGTATTCACACATGTATCATGTTTCCGGTTAATACAATTCTAGCATGAATAATAAACATTTATCATGATATGAGGAAATAAATAATAACTTTATTATTGCCTCTAGGGCATATTTCCTTCATCGGGACCCCGCGAGCCTCCGGACGACCGGCGCCCCACAGACGTCCGGACCCTGGCTGCGTCCAGCTACGGGCTGAGGCCCATGTACCCCTTCACTTCGCCCCTCTTTTGCACTAAGACTATATATAGACGACTCCCACCTCCTAGATAGGGTCAGCATTGTGATACCTCATTTGAGATAGAGCATTGCTCATCCGTACCGGATCTACTCCACGTGAGGGACCGCGCCTCCTCGAAGAAGATCCATCCGGATTCAAGGCCTCCATCCGGAAAAGACAATCAAGACCTCCTCACGGAGAAGAACAGTTACTCTTGTATCTTCCTTTGTTGACTTTCAATCTCGTGTTACTTTGTGCCTCGATGATCTAGACTTTGTGTGATCAATCCCTTGTCGGTTGAGTGTTTCTCTCGTTTCCCTTTGTGTTTTCCCCCGTGTTCTTCCGCGCGTTCCCCGTGTCTCCCCGTAGGATCCACTCTAAACACGAAAGATCGGCCCCTAGGGTTCCGTCCTACATCAGCATTCTCATTGAATTGATTATTCATGGCTTCTCTAGGGGTGAAGTTTCTTCGGTCATGTGGATAGAACCTTCTTGAATGATTCTCCAAAGATTAGTATTCACATGATTTAAATGACGCTTGAAGATATAAACCCAAGAATCAAAGTCCTCATTTTTCACAATCTTAGGAGGACGGCCGACATGATTTAAATGAGTAGAGGGAATCGGTCCTCCATAAATTGGAGGTTCCACATGGGCAAAGATGTTGGTGCCATTTCTACCACTAGTGGAAGGACCCTTTTCACTAGTAGCTTCCCCCTTATCGGAGTTAGCATCCGTCACCTTGTTAGTGGGATCACCCACTTTCATTGGCAAGGTAGATAGTTTAAGTCCTTCTAAGAATTTATTAAACATGCTTTCAACCTCGGTTGTCATGGAGGTTTTCAATGTGTCCAAAGCCACATTGAATTCCTCACGAGAAACCGCGGTTCCCCCATCAGCCGTAGACAAGCTCATATTCACACCGGAGTGCTCTCCCCACAGTCTATGGTGTCAACCATACTCTTCGGACGACGAAGTCCTTAATAAAGAGATGAGGCCCTGATACCAATTGAAAGGATCGATATAGTTGACTAGAGGGGGTGAATAGGTAACTAATAAATTTTAGCTTTTCTTTACCAAATTAAACTTTGCATCAAAGTAGGTTGTCTAGATATTCAATTAGGTGAGCAACCTATATGATGCAACAACAACAAGCACACAAGCAAGCAAGGGATACAACACAAATAAGCTTGCACAAGTAAAGGCACGAGATAACCAAGAGTGGAGCCGGTGAAGACGAGGATGTGTTACCGAAGTTCCTTCCTTTTGAGGGGAATTGCGTCTCCGTTGGAGCGGTGTGGAGGCACAATGCTCCCCAAGAAGCCACTAGGGCCACCGTATTCTCCTCCTCGCACAATGCGAGATGCCGTGATTCCACTATTGGTGCCCTTGAAGGTGGTGACCGAACCTTTACAAACAAGGTTGGGGCAATCTCCACAACTTAATTGGAGGCTCCCAATGACACCACGAAGCTTCACCACAATGGACTATGGCTTCGCGGTGACCTCAACCGTCTAGGGTGCTCAAACACCCAAGAGTAACAAGATTCGCTAGGGATTAGTGGGGGGAATCAAATTTCTCTTGGTGGGAGTGAGATCGGGGCATTCTCAACCAATCCCAAGCAAATCAACAAGTTTGATTGGCTAGGGAGAGAGATCGGGCGAAAATGGAGCTTGGAGCAACAATGGAGCTTTGGGGGAAGAGGTAGGTCAACTTTGGAGAAGACCTCCTTTTATAGAGGGGGGAACAATCCAACCGTTACCCCCCAAAATAGCCCCGCGGAGGGCGGTACTACCGCAAGGGGCAGCGGTACTACCGCTCCCCCTCGCGGTACTGCCGTGCAGTCTGGGAGGGCTAGCATATGAGCAGGAAATGGACCCAGTGCGGTACTGCCGCGGTGGTAGGGCGGTACTACCGCTCTCCAGCGGTACTACCACTTCTACGGCTGCTGCTTAGTGCCGCACAATCCGACACGAGAGGTGACCCCCCGAGTCGAGGCGGTAGGAGCCCAGTACCATAGCGGTACTACGGCTGAGGATCCACGGGCGGTACTACCGCTGCAGAGCGGTACTGCTGCCTGTGGCTCTTGAGCGGTACTACCGCTGGGCACCGCGGTACAACCGCTGGGACCAAATCATACTCATAGAAAGGGAATGAAACCTCCATCGAAGCGGGAAGGCTCAAAGGGTGTGAAAAGGATGTGTACGTGTTGATTCCACCTTAGCCTTACCAAAGCGGACCCCCTCTTGATAGTACGGTGACTCCTACGAAACAAGTCCACCAAAACAGAAACGAAAGAGCTACACCGTCTTGATTAAAACTTCGAGGGGAAAGAATCGTCTCATGCCAAAGGATGAATCTCTTAAATGCTCAAAGCACATGATTAGTCTGCAAACGTGTTGTCATCAATCACCAAAACTACATCGAGAGAGATATGCCTTAACACCAGGTAGAGTCACGGGGCTCCGTGACGTAGAACCACTCCTGCTGCCATCCCTTCACTGTCTCCACAAAGGTGCCCTTGGGCCAAGTTACGTTGGGAAGCTTGCTCACCATGGCACCTCCGCAATCTGCATGCTGGCTGTCCACCACTTTTGGCTTCACGTTGAAGACCTTGAGCCATAGGCCGAAGTGGGGGGAAATGCGGAGGAATGCCTCACATACAACGATAAACGCCGAAATGTTGAGGAAAGAATTTGGGCTAGATCATGGAAATCTAGCCCGTAGTAAAACATGAGGCCGCGGACGAAAGGATGAAGGGGAAACCCTAGTCCGCGGAGGAAGTGGGGGGTGAATACTACCCTCTCACCAGGCTTTGGTGTGGGGATGATCTGCTTATTGGCCAGGAGCCGATGGGCGATCTCTTTGGCCAGGTATCCAGCTTCCCGGAGCTCTTTCATGTTTTTCTCCGTAACGGAGGAAGCCATCCACTTGCCATGTGCTCCAGAGACGGACATGGCTGGAGTACTTTCTGGGGATGGAAAGGATTGAAGCTCGAGCGCTGGAGCTTGAGGGCGGATGGGCTGAGGAAGAAGAAGGCGTGGGGTAAACAAGGGGAATCTTATCTCCTTATAAAGGCAGTGAATATCATGCGCCCCCATGAGCCTTAAAGCTCGCCTATTTCCAAGGGGTCATGCGAAACGGCACTGTTGGGTTTCCCAAACCCGTATTAATGAGAATCCCGTAATAAGGGGGCATGGTCTCTGCTTTGACACGACGTGTCGTCGGTGGTTGCGTCTCGAAGCGCGAAACGGGAGGCCGAAAAATGGTTCGAAATAATGAAGTGACCGGACGTAATGTCTCGTCAGTAAAATCTCCAGAGGACCAAGCTTATCTGTATTTTCTGCCTTGTGATTCAGAGGTATGACTACTATATAGAGCCGGATATAATACTGACGATCAACTGCTTTGAAGTATTCGGAGGAAGAACCCGCCTTGCAATGCCAAAGACAATCTGCGCGTCGTACACATCGTCATTGAAGACTGGTTCAGGGGCTACTGGGGGAGTCCAGGATTACGGGGTCCTCGGGCGTCCGGGCTATGTGACGTGGGTCGGGCTGCTGGGCCGTGAAGATACAAAACAGAAGACTTTCCCCCGTGTCTGGATGGGACTCTCCTTGGCGTGGAAGGCAAGCTTGGCGTGCGGATATGAAGATTCCTTTCTCGGTAAACCGACTTTGTACAACCCTAGCCCCCTCCTTTGTCTATATAAACCATAGGGTTTGGTCCGTAGAAGAATAATCATAATCATACAGGCTAGACTTCTAGGGTTTAGCCATTATGATCTCGTGGTAGATCAACTCTTGTAACCCCTATACTCATCAAAGTTAATCAAGCAGGAAGTAGGGTATTACCTCCATCAAGAGGGCCTGAACCTGGGTAAACATCGTGCCCCCTGCCTCATGTTAGCTTTGATCCTTAGACGCACAGTTCGGGACCCCCTACCCAAGATCTGCCTGTTTTGACACCGACACAGAGCCTATGCTGAAATGCCTCCCGAGATCTCCCTTATCCAGGCTCCATTGTCAAGGGCTTCTTTCACCGAGCGACCAGCGTCATTGACAAAGGAGAACAAGGCAGGGGCCATCTCATCAATGGAGCACCCACCTGGCAGCCATTTGTCAGTCCAAAACTTGGCCCTTTGACCGTTTCCTAGGCATATTACCGTGGTTGTTTTAAACATGGAAGACATTTCCTTTTCCATCTCATCTGGCAGCAGGCTCCATGGCCTCTCTTCCGCCTCCCATCGCAGACACGGCCAGCGACAACAAAGGGCGTACCCGAACCATTTAAGATTCAAAACACCCAGGCCCCCATATTCTTTGGGCATGCATACCCGTGACCATGGCAAGAGACAGTGTCCCCCATTAATATCATTGTCGCCCTTCCATAAGAAGCCCCGACACCTCTTGTTAATAATCTTCAACGCCCATGCCGGCAACTGCATCACCGCTCTTCCTCATTTTTCATAGTTTTCTATGGCTTATTAGCTCCTTTTTGCCAATTACGTGGCTTATGTACGCTTTACGTGCCCTTTGATGCACATACTAGTTCTTTTCCAAGTTGGGTCTTGCCATGGCCAATACAATAAGATAGAAATGTTTAATATATTTTTGTACAAATAAAATGGAATGGCTAGCGGCAACTCTTTTTTGTGTCCATGGCAAATCAACTATACAAAGTACAACAATTTTGTTTTAACTATCCATGGAAAACTCTTCCATTTTTTTGTCCAGGGCAAATCTAATATACTCTTGCCATGGCACCATGGTTAGTGTTAAATGGCGTGTGACAACACATCTTAATGTTTCCATGGCAAGTGTTAAATGGCGTGTGAAAAAACTCCAAACTAGTCTTGGTAACATATCTTAAATTTCCATGGCAAAATACACCTTAAAATACATATAAACTTGCCATGGCAACACACCTTAAAGTTGCCATTAAGATGTGTTGTCACACGCCATTCAACACTAACCATGTTAAACATTAAGATTTTTGTATTCTTTTCCATGGCAAATTTAATTTTCTAACCATGTCAAATTTATTTCTATGAACCATGGCATTTTCATTGTTTGAACCATGCCAAATTTATACTTCATAACAGGATTTTTTTTAATGAGAAACATGATGAGAGGCCCCCTAGCCAGGGCATGGTCACTAGACCCGTTCTTCAAGTCTGGACGCACCTCGGTTCATCCGAGTTGCCCTTAGTCTTAGGTCGTTGGTTTAAAACTGGTTCAATGAAAGTCGAAACTATCTTCTACACTCAAGTCTTTATGTTGGCCCGCATCCTAGGTAACTGAAACTACCTCAGTCTCTGACAAGTGTTGGATGTAGTCGGGCCGAGCTGCTTGTCCTTTAGTTGTCTCAAAATCCCAAAAAAAAATTGTACTCAGACCGCATCCAAGATCACAGTTTTCTAACTACATTTCTTGGTTGTATTTGTACATTATTATTTTTTCGCCTAATTGCGCAATGGGTCTTTTAGTTGTTTCACAAAAGGCCAAACGATTTGCAGCCCAAGAGATCAAGGCTTTGCTATGAAACGTGGAGTAGCAGATAGATTGGATTTACTAGCAAAAGAGCCCGTGTGTTGCAACGGGAAAGAAAACATAACACACGCTCTCAACCCAACAACCCATCACTCAAAACCATAATAGGTTCATCTCCTTTATTTTAACGAGGCATCATATTTGTGTTGCAACTTATCCTCCTTCTCACCCTCGCCGGCGATGGCCTCGGTGTTCACACAAAACAAAACAAAATGTGTTTGAATATATGGTTAATCCTAAGGCGTCTCTCTCTCCCTCTCTCCTCCCTCTCCCCCTTTCTCTCTCTGTCGCTTTCTCTCACTCTTGCGAATCTGTTGTTTTCCCCTGCTACATTTTTCAAAGGTATGCATGTGTAGTTATCGATGTTTTCTTCTCCCTATATGGTCATACTGGGGTGTTTATTTGCAATCCGGGTCGCCGCCGGTACGAAAAAAACGGATCGTGCGCTATAAATTATAAAGTTGCTTCCAAAACAATATTTAGAAAATATTTAACAGGTAAAATTAACATCATATTCAGATTCCACACATTTTTCTAATCAAATTTCATATATAACATGTGAAAATCGGAATTACGGTTGAAAAGATACAGATAATTTAGAAAATCATTTGTCTGACTTAATATCTTCCAAAATAATATTTAAAAATACTTAACAGGTAAAAAATAATCTCATATTCATATTCTACATATTTTTCCAATCAAATTTCATATATAACAAATAAAGGAACTTTTCTGAAAAATGCCATGACGGACGACCACAAGCACTATTTGGTTTATTATTAGGGGAAGATATCTATGCAAACATGTCCGTGCGTTGCAACGGGAGAAAAAAAATCACTCCTCAAACACACTCGACGACATCTGACGGGAATCAACATCTCATATAGTGCCAATAATAACTTTTGTGATAGCACAATATAATCATATTTACTCCATTTAAATGAGCAGGAAACATATATAATAGACATTTGGAAAGTACCCCATATAAAAAAGTATTAGCTGTTAATTAAGGTTGCATCCAAAACATAATATTAAAAATGATTAACATGCACGATATATTGCATACTTGGAATCTACATATTTTCTGTGGCATTTTCATATATAATATATTATATTTGAAATTAGGGTTTAAAAGATATGAATGTTTCAAAAAGCATTTTGAATCTTCCTGAAAAAACAAAAATAAAACATTAAAACGGAGTAGCGCTGGGCCTAAAAAGGAAGCCCAGGCGCGGAGTTATATTTTCTGTGGCATTTTCATATATAATATATTGTATTTGAAATTAGGATTTAAAAGATATGAATGTTTCAAAAAGCATTTTGAATCTTCCTGAAAAAATAAAAATAAAACATTAAAACGGAGTAGCGCTGGGCCTAAAAAGGAAGCCCAGGCGCGGAGTTATATCCTACACCCATAAAAAATTCGACTGAAAAAGGGAGGTGGTGGGGAATCGAACCCAGTTCGCCTGGCTAGGGAGCGGTGGTACAACCATTGGGACAACCATGTAACTATGAATTATTAATGGATCGCTTTCTTTTAAACAATGCAAACTGCCGACGTGAAAAACTGAAACGTTTTCTTCACTTACCGATGGCATGGTGGGTAATTTATAGCAACTTTCGGGGTATTTTTTTGACGGACGACCAGAACCAATTTGCTTTATTATTAAAAAAACTAGCAAATATGCCCGTGCGTTGCAACGGGAGAAAAAACTATCAAATTATGCAGGAGTGGTAGATAATGGCTATTAAAATGCCAAGGTGAGATAAGGGCTTTTAAAATGTCATTTCAAAACTATGTCTAAATGATATCATGATGAGATAAGAGACTTTTGAAAAGTCATTTCAAAAAACAAAAAATGTGATGGTTTGACTACGATTTGATTTCCTAAGGCGCCACAATGAATTATTTTTTGCTGAGCAAACTGCATTGATGGACCATGCCTAAGCTAGACTGATGAATGATGTATATCATCTTGACCTAGCGTAGTGGTGGTTATCATAACAATTACTGTGGTACCAGAATAAACATAGCTGTGTATGGAGGCAAAATAGACATTTAGTCATTTTTATATAGTTTACAAAAACTAACCCATAGAAAGTTGTGTAAATATCTTTTGGGTTCAGCATTGTACGAAACACGGAAGCCTTTTTTTTACTCAATGTGAGGGACTAAATAAAATCATAAATCAACCTCTAGAGATCCCCTGTTAAAACTTCTACGCAGGCGTTGTTTCGTTTTGTTCATCATTTACGGGCCTGTTTTAATTTTGGAAACATTTCAAAAAAATCATGTATATTTTTTTTCTAATTCCAGAATGTGTTTTGAATACTGGGATTTTTTTTAAAAATCATGTTTTTTTATGAACATCTATTTGATATTGTGATTTTTTTCTATGATATGCGAACAATTTTTTGAAATCATGAACAATTTATGATTTCTCGATAAAACTCGCAGCTTTTTAAAATTTGGTTCTTTTGAAAATCTCGAATGAATTTAAAGAATGAAAAAAGAAAAAAGGAAAAACGAAATAGAAAACAGGGCGCCACCAGCCGCATATGAGCCGGCCCATTAGCGCGTCGAGGAGGAGGAAAAAGCGTAGGAACCAGGGATCGAACGCTGGTCTCCCGCATGCTAGGCGAACGCCTTGGCCACTGGGCTAGCTGTGATCTTGTCTTTTATTAGTGTATCACACTATAAGAACTAAGCCGGCGGTGATTTTGAAATAAATCTGAATTGTTTTACTTATGGATGGCATAGTGGGTAATTATGCCAACTTCGAGGGCTATTTCTATGACGGACGACCAGAAACACTATTTACTTTATATTAGTTATATATTAAGTATAGTATATAAGTAAAACAATTCGGATTAATTAGGTAGAGATAGAGAGTAGAGATAGAGAGGTAGAGAGGTAGAGAGTAGAGATAGAGATAGAGATTATATAGTTGTACGGATTGTGTCACGTCTATATGGCTCAACCAAGGACTCCACATATTGAGCTTATTTTGCCCCTCAATTGTAACCCTATAACATTGGAATTGGAATGAAACTCCTTATCCCCAAAGAAAAGCAAAAAAAAAAGACTCGTGGCTTAATATTCACACAAAAATAGCATTGCTTAATTATCGATGCTCTTCTTTGACAACATCGACTCAATACCGCCAGCTGGGAAGCACATGGATGGGTCCACTAGGTTTGAGCAATGATTCTCCAACAAATGAGTTAATCGGTTCTTAGAAAACGTTAAAGCATCACATTCCGTCGCAAAGCAGTACGACAAGCACCGAACCAAGCCCAATAATTCCAACCGCACCCGGCACTAAAATAAAAATTCAGCCGAAAGCTGAGCCACTCAACGTCTCCGACAGCTCCGGCACCGGCAGGGCCCAGCTGCCGTGGGCCTCCGAGCCTGGAGCGATGGCAAAGACGACGGGTGACGCGCCTCCCTGACCAGACTCGACCGTTCGGGGTTTAAACAAAAGGGCGCTGGAAAAAGAAGAACACGGGTGGATTCCGGAGGTGGAGACGCGTGTGCGGGCCAATGGGAAGGCGCCACGGCGGATGAAGCGCGTGGGCGGTGCAACGTTCCGAAAGTCAGTGGTCGTTGGGGCTAGAACGAGAGGATTCCCTCGTTGGACCTGTTTTTTCTGTTCGCACACGTGGGCCCTGCTGCTTATAGACTAAGCTTTTATGCTACACCCACCAGTACGACTATCCTCGACCGCTCTTCCCTAAAAAACAGTGCTAGTACCGCAAATGACCAGTGGAGCTCGCTTTTCAAATACTACGATTTTCCCTGCAAAAAGTACGATTTTCTACGCGGCGAAAAAATTCGAAATATTTTATGAACATACATACACATGTTACCCACGAAAACACACACACATGTTCCTCTTTTTGAGATTTCAAATGGACCACCACATACGGATGTATATAGACATATTTTATAATATATAAATTCACTCATTTTGCTTAATATATAGTCACTTGTTGAAATCTTTAGAAAGACCTATATTTAAAAACGGAGGAAGTATATTATGTATGTGAAATTTTTCATTATATTATACTTTCATGGGTGGTGTACAAGAAAAAGACAAATATGCATTTTCTAAAATGGGCCGACATTTTTCTTGTTGGGATGGATTTTTTTGTACAGCATACAAATCACAATATTTAAATGATTTTTTACAAGTTTGCGCGGAATACATATAAGTTTGCATGAAATTGTTTCAAAATATTAAAAGTTTTAAATATGTTTTTCAAATATATTTTTTTGGAAAAACACAGTCCATGGAGCCCATCCTCCAAAAGTTCGCTCTACTAGTTCGAGTATCCCACCGTTTTTGAAATCTCCGATCAGTAATAAAATAAATGTTGCAGCCTTAAACTAACACCACTTTAAAATTGTAACACTTATTTTGAATCCGGAAGAGTATTATTTACCTAAAATTGAAGGCAACATCCTTTTTTTTTTCTTTTCAAAATGCACGATGAATCTATTTAACATCAAACATGAGTATTTCCATCGACCTGATTCACACAACTCATTTGGTTTGTCTTAAGTTAAACATTTTAAGTGTGATTGAATTTAGTAACAAAAATATTGACATACTGATTTGATACCATAGATGTTTATAAACTTGTTCAAACTTGAAAGACATTGGTTTAGGACAACCAAATTGTGCCTTCTAAACCTGGCAAGAAGAATTAACTACGATCGACATATATGACTTGAGGGAAAAAGAGAAGCGAGAAAATACCTTAGTCGCGGCTAGTGTTTTCATCGATTTCCCTTGTCTCATGCGGTTTATCCCACATCGAGCCACAGGAAAAACCTAGTATGGCGATGAAGTAATGGTCCGACGTTTTGTCTTTGTCATTGCGTATTCAACGATCTTAATATCTCGCACTTGTTGAAGTGGGCCGTTGTGCGGATCTTTAAAATATCTGAGGTTAAATATTTGTGTTTAGCCAGTAAATCAAGTTATCATCTACTAAAAGAGAATACATGGCTGGAGGTTACCACATTTCCATTTATTTATTGTACTTTAATGAAAAATATGAATATACTTGTTGTTGGTAATAATTATTCAAAGCCCGATGTTTCTTATTTTTATGGTTAAGAGGATGGTTATATCACAACCCACCAAACCATCATAGATAAAAACATAGTTTGATTCGATGTGTGTGGCATTAAGGTGTTTCTCTGAAAAACATCCACATTCATTAATTACCTACGCATTTGTTATGGCATACACCACACATGTAATGCCGTCATGTTGTGTGCCACGACGGATCACAAACGTCATGCACAATATTATCGTGCACCTGACCCGCGAATATATGTGTAATCGCGATGGTCGGCTCTGATACCAACTTATAAACCTTAGACATCTTTTGATCAACGAGCTAGTCTAGTAGAAGCTTAGTAGGGACTTGATATTTGTTTATATATTCACACATGTATTTAATTTCCGATCAATATAATTATAGAATGAATAATAAACCTTTATCATGATTAAGGAAATATAATAATAATCATTTTATTATTGCCTTTAGGGCATTTTTCCAACAATAAGCTCTAAAAAAGAATGAATTCTTTATTGACATGAGTAGTTATCATCCATATTAAGCCAAACTATCACAACGCGGGACCAGAAACTATTACAAAGAACATCATCTAATCTAGTACCCAAACTATACTTTGCCATTCATGTGCCACACCATTGACCGACCAATTATTTTTAGAAAGTTTAAAATTTTGAAGCAGTTTAGAAGTACTCATAGCCTCCTTCAGATCAACGAGAAAGGACCTGTCAAATTTTTTATTTGCAAGGGAGGAAGCCACAAAAGCACAACCGATCTCCAAAATAATAGGCATGTGAAGAGTAATAGCAATATAAAGACTGGCCAAGCAAGCCCGAAGCTCAGCTTCATTCACGCTGGAGCATTGTCCAATAAAATCCCACGAAGAGAGGATGACAACACCGGAGGAATTCCTAGCAGCGACCCCCACACTCGCGGGGCACATGTGATGACCTTTGTTAATCTTGAAGCTTCCTGGCTTAGAGCATCTACAACCGGACCTCTCAAACCAACCTCATATGCCCGAGCCGCCCATTCACTGTCCGGTCACGATTTTTTGATCCATACGGGCGCCTCAAATGGGCCTCAAATGTCCGGGCTGCCCGGCACCCCTCATATCCAGCCCAAATATGAGGCAGATATGGCGGCGCCCGGGCACGCCCGTTGACCCCGCTACAGGTCGTAGCGGTCCCACCTGCAGCGACCGAAGTTCCTCCATCTCTCATCGGTGCAACCAAATTTTAGAACCACATCGTCGGCCGAGGCGGATGCCACCCGGCTTAAATAACTACGCCAGCGGATGGCGGCAAGCTTGGTTGTTATTGTGTAGGTCTATAATTTTTGGTATGTGTGATCGAGATATATTTGACACTAGATTGCATTTCATTGACCGATGATTGTTGATTGAGTGTCAAGTTTGTCTCGATCATATACGTTGATACGTCTACTACAATGACAATAGTTTTTTTTGTTTTAATGCATGTGAAGGAAATATGCCCTAGAGGCAATAATAAAGTTATTATTTATTTCCTTATATCATGATAAATGTTTATTATTTATGCTAGAATTGTATTAACCGGAAACATAATACATGTGTGAATACATAGACAAACATAGAGTCACTAGTATGCCTCTACTTGACTAGCTCGTATATCAAAGATGGTTATGTTTCCTAGCCATAGACAAAAGAGTTGTCATTTGATTAACGAGATCACATCATTAGGAGAATGATGTGATTGACATGACCCATTCCGTTAGCCTAGCACTTGATCGTTTAGTATATTGCTATTGTTTTCTTCATAACTTATACATGTTCCTGTAACTATGCACTTTGGGTACTACCAAACGTCACAACGTAACTAGGTGATTATAAAGGAGTACTACTGGTGCCTCTGAAGGTACATGTTGAGTTGGCGTATTTCAAGATTAGGTTTTGTCACTCCGATTGTCGGAGAGGTATCTCTGGGCCCTCTCGGTAATGCACATCACTATAAGCCTTGCAAGCAATATGACCAATGAGTTGGTTACGGGATGATGCATTACGTAACGAGTAAAGAGACTTGCCGGTAACGAGATTGAACTAAGGTATTGGATACCAACGATCGAATCTCGGGCAAGTAACATACCGATGACAAAGGGAACAACGTATGTTGTTATGCGGTTTGACCGATAAAGATCTTCGTAGAATATGTAGGAACCAATATGGGCATCCAGGTTCCGCTATTGGTTATTGACCGAGAATGGTTCTAGGTCATGTCTACATAGTTCTCGAACCCGTAGGGTCCGCACACTTAACGTTACGATGACAGTTTTATTATGAGTTTATAAGTTTTTGATGTACCGAAGAAGTTCGGAGTCCCGGATGAGATTGAGGACATGACGAGGAGTCTCGAAATGGTCGAGGCGTAAAGATCGATATATTGGACGACTATATTCGGAGTTCGGAAAGGTTCCGAGTGATTCGGGTATTTTTCGGAGTACCGGAGAGTTACGGGAATTCGCCGGGGAGTATATGGGCCTTATTGGGCCATACGGGAATAGAGGAGAGAGGCCGAAAGGAAGGAGGCGCGCAGCCCCCCTCTGGTCCGAATTGGACAAGGGGTGCGGCCCCCTTTTCCTTCCTCCTCTCCCCCTCTTTCCCCCCTTCTCCTACTCCAACAAGGAAGGAGGGAGTCCTACTCCCGGTGGGAGTAGGACTCCCCTTGGCGCGCCCCTTCTAGGGCCGGCCGGCCTCCTTCCCTTGCTCCTTTATATACGGGGGCAGGGGGGCACCCCATGACACACAAGTTGATCTACGGATCGTTCCTTAGCCGTGTGCGGTGCCCCCCTCCACCATATTCCACCTCGGTCATATCGTCGCGGAGTTTAGGCGAAGCCCTGCGCCGGTAGAGCATCATCATCGTCACCACGCCGTCATGCTGACGGAACTCATCCCCGACACTTTGCTGGATCGGAGTCCGGGGATCGTCATCGAGCTGAACGTGTGCTGAACTCGGAGGTGCCGTACGTTCGGTACTTGGATCGGTCGGATCGTGAAGACGTACGACTACATCAACCGCGTTGTCATAACGCTTCCGCTTACGGTCTACGAGGGTACGTGGACACCACTCTCCCCTCTCGTTGCTATGTCATCACCATGATCTTGCGTGTGCGTAGAATTTTTTTGAAATTACTACGTTCCCCAACAGTGGTATCAGAGCCAGGTTTTATGCATTGATGTTATATGCACGAGTAGAACACAAGTGAGTTATCGGCGATACAAGTCATACTGCTTACCAGCATGTCATATTTTGGTTCAGCGGTATTGTTGAATGAAGCGGCCCGAACCGACATTACGCGTACGCTTACGCGAGACTGGTTTTACCGCCGTGCTTTGCACACAGGTGACTAGCGGGTGTCTGTTTCTCCAACTTTAGTTGAATCGAGTGTGGCTACGCCCTGTCCTTGCGAAGGTTAAAACAGCACCAACTTGACGAACTATCGTTGTGGTTTTGATGCATAGGTAAGAACGGTTCTTGCTCAGTCCGTAGCAGCCACGTAAAACTTGCAACAACAAAGTAGAGGACGTCTAACTTGTTTTTGCAGGGCATGTTGTGATGTGATATGGTCAAGACGTGATGAGGTATAAGTTGTTGTATGAGATGATCATGTTTTGTTGAAGTTATCGGCAACTGGCAAAAGCCCTATGGTTGTTTCTTTGTTGCATAAGATGCAAGTGCCAAATAATTGCTTTACTTTATCACTATGCGGTAGCAATAGTTGCAAGAGCAATAGTTGGCGAGACGACCATGTGACGACATATTGATATAGATCAAGATGATGAAGATCATGGTGTCATGCCGGTGACGATAGAGATCATGACAGTACTTTGGAGATGGAGATCAAAGGCGCAAGATGATCATGGCCATATCATGTCACATATTTTGATTGCATATGATGTTTATCTGTTATACATCTTATTCTGTTTTGATTGACGATAGCATTTTAAGATGATCTCTCACTAATTATCAAGATGTGTTCTCCCTGAATATGCACCGTTGCGAAAGTTCTTCGTGCTGAGACACCACGTGATGATTGGGTGTGATAGGCTCTACGTTCAAATACAACGGGTGCAAAACAGTTGCACACGCGGAATACTCGGGTTAAACTTGACGAGCCTAGCATATACAAATATGGCCTCGGAACACGGAGACCGAAAGGTCGAACGCGAATCATATAGTAGATATGATCAACATAGTGATGTTCACCATTGAAACTACTCCATCTCACGTGATGATCGGACATGGTTTAGTTGATTTGGATCACGTAATCACTTAGATGACTAGAGAGATGTCTGTCTAAGTGGGAGTTCTTAAGTAATATGATTAATTGAACTTAAATTTATCATGAACTTAGTCCTGGTAGTATTTTGCAAATTATGTTGTAGATCAATAGCTTCCGTTGTTGCTTTCATATGTTTATTTTGATATGTTCCTAGAGAAAATTGTGTTGAAAAATGTTAGTAGCAATGATGCGGATTCAATCTGTGATCTGAGGTTTATCCTCATTGCTGCACAGAAGAATTATGTCCTTAATGCACCGCTAGGTGACAGACCTATTGCAGGAGCAGATGCAGAAGTTATGAACGTCTGGCTAGCTCAAAATGATGACTACTTGATAGTTTAGTGCACCATGCTTAACGGCTTAGAATCGGGACTTCAAAGACGTTTTGAACGTCATGGACCATATGAGATGTTTCAGGAGTTGAAGTTAATATTTCCAGCAAATACCCGAGTTGAGAGATATGAAGTCTCCAACAAGTTCTATAGCTAAAAGATGAAGGAGAATCGCTCAACTAGTGAGCATGTGCTCAGACTATCTGGGTACTTCAATCGCTTGAATCAAGTGGGAGTTAATCTTCCAGATAAGATAGTGATTGACAGAATTCTCTAGTCACCATCACTAAGTTACTAGAACTTCGTGATGAACTATAGTATGCAAGGGATAACGAAAACGATTCCCGAGCTCTTCGTGATATTGAAATCGACGAAGGTAGAAATCAAGAAAGAGCATCAAGTGTTGATGATTGACAAGACCACTAGTTTCAAGAAAAGGGCAAAGGGAAAGAAAGGGAACTTCAAGTGGAAAGACAAGCAAGTTGTCACTCCAGCGAAGAAGCCCAAAGCTGGACCATAGCCTGAAACTGAGTGCTTACACTGCAAAAGAAATGGTCACTGTAAGCGGAAATGCCCTGAACATTTGGTGGATAAGAAGGATGGCAAAGTGAACAAAGGTATATTTGATATATAGGTTTTTGATATGTGCCTTACTAGTGTTTATAGTAGCCCCTGAGTATTTGATACTTGTTCGGTTGCTAAGATTAGTAACTTGAAACAGGAGTTACAGAATAAACAGAGACTAGTTGAAGGGGAAGTGACGATGAGTGTTGGAAGTAGTTCCAAGATTGATATGATCATCATCGCACACTCCCTAAACTTTCGGGATAAGTGTTAAACCTAAATAAATGTTATTTAGCGTTTGCGTTGAGCATGAATATGATTTGATCATGTTTATTGCAATACGGTTATTCATTTAAAGTCAGAGAATAATTGTTGTTCTGTTTTTGCATGAATAAAACCTTCAATGGTCATACACCCAATGAAAATAGTTTATTGGATCTCGATCGTAGTGATACACATATTCATAATATTGATGCCAAAAGATGCAAAGTTAATAATGATAGTGCAACTTATTTGTGGCACTGCCGTTTGGGTCATATTAGTGAAAAGCGCATGAAGAAACTCCATAAAGATGGATTTTCGGAATCACTTGGTTATGAATCATTTGATGCTTGCGAACCATGCCTTTGGGCGAGATGACTAAAACTCCGTTCTTCGGAACAATGGAACGAGCAACAAACTTGTTGGAAATAATACATACTGATGTATGCAGACCAATGAGTATTAAGGCTCGTGGCGGGTATCATTATTTTCTGACCTTCACGGATGATTTGAGCAGATATGGGTATATCTACTTGATGAAACATAAGTCTGAAATAGTTGAAAGGATCAAAGAATTTAAGAGTGAAGTGGAAAATCATCGTAATAGGAAAATAAAGTTTCTGCGATCTGATCGTGGAGATGAATATTTGAGTTACGAGTTTGGTCTTCAATTAAAACAATGTGGAATAGTTTCACAGCTCACGCCACCTGGAACACCACAACGTTATGGTGTGTCCGAACGTCGTAACCGCACTTTATTGGATATGGTGCGATCTATGATGTCACTTATTGATTTATCATTGTCGTTTTGGGGTTATGCATTAGAGACAACTGCATTCACGTTAAAAGGGCACCATCTAAATCCGTTGAGACGACACCATATGAACTGTGGTTTAGCAAGAAACCCAAGTTGTCGTTTCTTAAAGTTTGGGGCTACG
Source organism: Triticum aestivum (assembly GCF_018294505.1). Lineage (NCBI taxonomy): Eukaryota > Viridiplantae > Streptophyta > Magnoliopsida > Poales > Poaceae > Triticum > Triticum aestivum. The sequence goes on along the minus strand of NC_057813.1, from coordinate 456,754,575 downwards.
ATGCTTATGTGAAAAAGTTTCATCCTGATAAGCTCAAACCCAAATCGGAGAAGTGTTCTTCATAGAATACCCAAAGGAAACTGTTGGGTACACCTTCTATCATAGATCCGAAGGCAAGATATTCGTTGCTAAAAATGGATCCTTTCTAGAGAAGGAGTTTCTCTCGAAAGAAGTGAGTGGGAGGAAAGTAGAACTTGATAAGGTAATTGTACCTTCTCCTGAATTGGAAAATAGTTCATCACTGAAATCAGTTCCAGTGATTCCTACACCAATTAGTGAGGAAGCTAATGATGATGATCATGAAACTTCTGATCAAGTTGCTATAGAACCTCGTAGGTCTTCCAGAGTACTGTCTGCACCAGAGTGGTACGGTAATCCTATTCTGGAAGTCATGTTACTTGACCATGATGAACCTACGAACTATGAGGAAGCGATGATGAGCCCAGATTCCGCAAAATGGCTAGAGGCCATGAAATCTGAGATGTGATCCATGTATGAGAACAATGTATGGACTTTGGTTGACTTGCCCGATGATCGGCAGGCCATTGAGAATAAATGGATCTTTAAGAAGAAGACTGACGCTAATGGTAATGTAACTGTCTATAAAGCTCGACTTGTTGCGAAAGGTTTTCGACAAGTTCAAGGGGTTGAATACAATGAGATTTTCTCACTCGTATCGATGCTTAAGTCTGTCCGAATCATGTTAGCAATTGCCACATTTTATGAAATCTGGCAAATGGATGTCAAAACTGCATTCCTTAATGAATTTATTAAAGAAGAGTTGTATATGATGCAACCAGAAGGTTTTGTCAATCCTAAAGATGCTAACAAAGTGTGCAAGCTCCAACAATTCATTTATGGACTGGTGCAAGCCTCTCGGAGTTGGAATATACGCTTTGATGAGTTGATCAAAGCATATGGTTTTACACAGACTTTTTGAGAAGCCTGTATTTACAAGAAAGTGAGTGGGAGCTCTGTAGCATTTCTGATATTATATGTAGATGACATATTATTAATTGGAAATGATATAGAATTTCTGGATAGCATAAAGGGATACTTGAATAAAAGTTTTTCAAAGCAAGACCTCGGTGAAGCTGCTTACACATTGAGCATCAAGATCTATATAGATAGATCAAGACGCCTGATAAGATTTTTCAATGAGTACATACCTTGATAAATTTTTGAATAGTTCAAAATGGAACAGTCAAAGAAGGAGTTCTTGCCTGTGATGCAAAGGTGTGAAGTTGAGTAAGACTCAAGACCCGACCATGGCAGAAAATAGAAAGAGAATGAAAAATCATTCCCTATGCCTCAGTCATAGGTTCTATAAAGTATGCTATGCTGTGAACCAGACCTATTGTATACCTTGCTCTGAGTTTGACAAAGGAATACAATTTTGATCTAAGAGTAGATCACTGGACAGCGGCCAAGAATATCCTTAGTGAGAACTAAGGAGATGTTTCTCGATTATGGAGGTGATAAAAGAGCCCGTCGTAAAAAGTTACAACGATGCAAGCTTTTACATCAATCCAGATGACTCTAAGTCTCAATCTGGATACATATTAAAAGTGGGAGCAATTAGCTAGAGTAGCTCCGTGCAGAGCATTGTGGACATAAAATATTTGCAAAATACATACGGCTCTGAATATGACAGACCCATTGACTAAACTTCTCTCACAAGCAAAACATGATCATACCTTAGTACTCTTTGGGTGTTAATCACATAGCAATGTGAACTAGATTATTGACTCTAGTAAAACCTTTTGGGTGTTGATTACATAATGATGTAAACTATGGGTATTAATCACATACATATGTGAATATTGGTGTTAAATCACATGGCGATGTGAACTAGATTATTGACTCTAGTGCAAGTGGGAGACTGAAGGAAATATGCCCTAGAGGCAATAATAAAGTTATTATTTATTTTCTTATATCATGATCAATGTTTATTATTCATGCTAGAATTGTATTAACCGGAAACATAATACATGTGTGAATACATAGACAAACATAGTGTCACTAGTATGCCTCTACTTGACTAGCTCGTTTATCAAAGATGGTTATGTTTCCTAGCCATGGACAAAAGAGTTGTCATTTGATTAACGGGATCACATCATTAGGAGAATGATGTGATTGACATGACCTATTCCGTTAGCCTAGCACTTGATCGTTTAGTATATTGCTACTGCTTTCTTCATAACTTATACATGTTCCTGTAACTATGAGATTATGCAACTCCCGTTTACCGGAGGAACACTTTGGGTACTACCAAATGTCACAACGTAACTGGGTGATTATAAAGGAGTATTACAGGTGTCTTCAAAGGTACATGTTGAGTTGGCGCATTTCGAGATTAGGTTTTGTCACTCCGATTGTCGGAGAGGTATCTCTGGGCCCTCTCGGTAATGCACATCACTATAAGCCTTGCAAGCAATGTGACCAATGAGTTGGTTACAGGATGATGCATTACGTAACGAGTAAAGAGACTTGTCGGCAACGAGATTGTACTAAGGTATTGGATACGAACGATCGAATCTCGGGCAAGTAACATACCGATGACAAAGGGAACAATGTATGTTGTTATGCGGTTTGACCGATAAAGATCTTCGTAGAATATGTAGGAACCAATATGGGCATCCAGGTTCCGCTATTGGTTATTGACCGAGAATGGTTCTAAGTCATGTCTACATAGTTCTCGAACCCGTAGGGTCCGCACGCTTAACGTTACGATGACAGTTTTATTATGAGTTTATAAATTTTTGATGTACCGAAGGAGTTCGGAGTCCCGGATGAGATTGGGGACATGACGAGGAGTCTCGAAATGGTCGAGACGTAAAGATCGATATATTGGACGACTATATTCGGAGTTCGGAAAGGTTCCGAGTGATTCGGGTATTTTTCGGAGTACCGGAGAGTTACGGGAATTCGCCGGGGAGTATATGGGCCTTATTGGGCCATACGGGAATAGAGGAGAGAGGCCGAAAGGAAGAAGGCGCGCAGCCCTCCTCTGGTCCGAATTGGACAAGGGGTGCGGCCCCCTTTTCCTTCCTCCTCTCCCCCTCTTTCCCCCCTTCTCCTACTCCAACAAGGAAGGAGGGAGTCCTACTCCCGGTGGGAGTAGGACTCCCCTTGGCGCGCCCCTTCTAGGGCCGGCCGACCTCCCTCCCTTGCTCCTTTATATACGGGGGCAGAGGGGTACCCCATGACACACAAGTTGATCTACGGATCGTTCCTTAGCCGTGTGCGGTGTCCCCCCTCCACCATATTCCACCTCGGTCATATCGTCGCGGAGTTTAGGCGAAGCCCTGCGCCGGTAGAGCATCATCATCGTCACCACGCCGTCGTGCTGACGGAACTCATCCCCGACACTTTGCTGGATCGGAGTCCGGGGATCGTCATCGAGCTGAACGTGTGCTGAACTCGGAGGTGCCGTACGTTCGGTACTTGGATCGGTCGGATCGTGAAGACGTACGACTACATCAACCGCGTTGTCATAACGCTTCCGCTTACGGTCTACGAGGGTACGTGGACAACACTCTCCCCTCTCGTTGCTATGCCATCATCATGATCTTGCGTGTGCGTAGGAAAATTTTGAAATTACTACGTTCCCCAACAGCATGAACATGATTCAAAAAAAAAGACAAGACGACATTAATGTTCCCTATGTGAAGGATATAGACCCTGACTATGAATCTTCTATACGATAAACATAGAAGATTCATAATAAGAGTCCATATCCTTAATAAATGATGAAATGATGTCAAAAGCTTATCCCTTCTGGACCACCGAGATATTTAAGCTAGTCGACTAGCTCATCAGTCGTCGAGGTGGGACTAATATGGGTGTGAAAATGTTAAGTATAAGTAATTTTCAGTGTCCAGCCGGCTCAACACGGACATGATGATCGATGTGCATGGCCCTGCATGTAACAGATGTTTTGAAAATATGATACGTGATTGTGAATTGTAAAATTTTAAAGCACGCTCGGTCACTCTCCGCGGGCGCGTCCAAACACGTCCGTAGGCGTTTGAGGGTCCAAATTTACAACCTTCAGTTGTAGATGCTCTTAGATCTTCACTAGAATCACCTCTCGGGGTGATGTTAGAGTTGTGGGAGCATGACTATGTATCTATGTCCACCGAAGCTTATGGTTGGGCGTGGTGTACGTAGTTGGGTTAAAGTAGGAAAAAACATACAAAAATCGACTGCCAATTGGACCCTAAGAATGATAGTGCCTGTAATTCAACCGGGATGAGATCCTCACAAAAAAATTATGGATGAAATATCATATTCCAATCCTAAGAAAGGCTTATTTGATGATTTCGTAATTTAAAAATTTACTACTATAGTCTCAAATATCCAATCAAGATTTACCTGTTCAAACTCTCGAAGGTACATATGATAGTGTGTGTGCGTGCATTTATACGGTTGATTGTGCGTGTCCGCGTGTGTGTGCGTGATTATGAACATCTACATCTATATTTTTGTTTCTAAAAATATCCATTCCAGCAAGTTTGAAGCCCGGATACGGATCCTTGAAATATCCTAATTAACCAAATCTTCTAGCTGATATACCAAGACTAATACTAGAAGGAACCTTTATTTATTCATCTTCATTCTTTTTCGGGGACTATAACCACTCCTTTAGCTACTAAATTTAATAAGCGTTTTTGCAAGAAAATACTTGCAAAATAGAAATGTTCTCTCTGTTCAAAAATAGAATATGTTTTGAATATTTTATAATATGAACTACATATAAACTGACATGGTTGAACAAACACAATAAAACGTGTCTATAAACATTCAGTTTTGTAAAAAGCCAAAACTTCTTACCTCCTTCTAAGTTAGTTACCGCCGTCCTAAAGTAGTACTACTTCAGGATGGATGGAGTAGTATTTCTGAACAGAGGGATATGTATCGTCCCCGAACTCCTAAAGCGTGCACCCTAAGAGCATCTACAATCAGACCCTTCAAATCCGTCTCAAACGTCCAGACAGGTCGCCCTGTCGCTACCCAGTCACGAAACTCAAACTGCCCTCAAACAGCCGGCTGTCGGCACCCCACATGTCCAGCCCAAATATGGCACGGATATGTGGGTGTCCGGGCACGTCCGCCACGTCGGCCTGGCGGCGTGGCCCCACACGGAAACACCCGGAACCCGGCAGTTCAACGGACGCCGTGTCCGTCGCCGTGGTGTGAACGCCGCGTGGTGTCGCCCAAGACGAAATCCGACTATTTAAGCCGACGGGCGTCCCACAACCCTAACCCACCCACCCCCCTCTCCGCGCCGCCGATCCGAGCCCGGAGCAGCCGGAGGCGCCAGAGCTGCAACTGCCGCCCATGCTGCCGGAGCCGGGCACGGAGATCATGGTGATCTTCGACGAGAAGTAGTTATGATCGATGTAGGACGTAGGTTCTTTTTTTTTTGCGTGTCTTTGTATGGATATAAGAATCAAATATGAGATATCCGGATGCAACAAATGAAATTTAAGAAATGCCCGGTCATTGCCCACGGATGTGTCGGCGCGTTCGCAGGCATTTGAGGTGCTGGATTTGACATATGTGGTTGTAGATGCTCTAATTGCCTTGTTTTCGTATCGGTTCTCATACGGCCGGAGCTGGACCTTCAATTCATTGCGGCGAAGGCTTTAAAGAAAAAGAAAATAAAATTAAAAATTGCGGCCAAGGCTCGTACCAGGGGAGATGTCTCCACGTATACGAGGAGAGAGAAAAGGGAGACAGAAACATCGGATGCTTCCGGCCGTGGTCTCGTCCTCCCACTCCACCGTCCGCACGCGGGCAGCGTCGTGCCATCATCTCACGGCGCCGGAGACGGGTGTCCTGTACGCGTCACGGCCGACGCATTCGACCTAATCCCTTTGGCCTGATCTTTCCAACGCATCCCCTTCGTTTCGTAGCACGTATAGCGAGCGTATGCACGGCTGGCTGAGGCCGATCCTTGTCGTTTGACTGGTGCATCCGCATGCCAGCACCACTCGCCGACCTGTTCCAAGAAAATGACGCGTACGTTTTCCCTTTTCAAGGGTTGTTTTTTCCTGTTTCCATTATAAGTGTAGAAGAAAGAAGCAACGTTAAATTGGTTTTTTTATCATGTTCAAAAAAAAAAATTGGTTTTGTACCAACGGGACATTTTGGAACATGTAGACCCAAAATACGCTGAATTGGGCTAAAGACAATTTTTGGGAGAAGACTTTTACATGGCTCAGATTTTTTCTTCTTATGGATGTTGTGTTTTGCACGACCGTACGAGCCCATTCTTTCTTTGACCAAAGGGCTCGATACGAAATGAAGTTAATGCCACGCACGCAGGTTATGCATGGTTTGGTGCCCACGCTTGCCGAGTTTCAGTGTAAAAAGCATAAGGATTAGTTTGTACTATATAAATCGTTCATGGGGATCCTCTTTCGTATTCTCTACTATACTAGCTATTTATTTCAAGTATTTTGACTAGATTTATTTGTGAATATTGTTAAAAAAAGATTTATTTGTGAATAGATGGAGTAATAGATCCGTGTCGAAGATGGCATAAAAAAAAATCTTCGCTGCAGAATTTACGTGGGAGCCTAACGTTCCAAACCAAGAGCCTTACCACTGAAGGCAGACTCAAACGAATAACAACCGAGCATTAGCGAAGAGCGGGTTAATTACCGTCTCAAACCCCAGCTGTAATCTCCGTTTTTGACAGCGAGGTTACTTGCCGCGCGAGCTTTCACCGTCGCGGGGGCAAAACCGTCAATCTAATAAGCGAGCGCACGACCTTTTCTACGAAGGTGCGCGGGCCAGACACGTCACGCCGTGAGTGACGGCCGGCCCCACGCCCGGAATAAATCAGCAGCCCCACACCGTCCGCTCCCTCTCCCCAATTCTCCATTGCCCACCTCCCCCTCGCCCATCCGTCCCTCTTCCTTCCTCGCCAAACCAAACCAAACCAGACCAAAAACTTCCCCTCCCCAACTCTCTCTCCGCCCCTGCGTGAACCGCGGAGCAAGGAAGGAGGAGCCCGTCGGGCTACTAATCTCGGGGGTTCCCCCTCTGATCCGGGCGGTGAGTTCCAATCCAATCCGATCCCGACTCCGCGCGCGCCCCGACTCGGTGGTCGCCCGGATTCCCCCTCCTGGTATTCTTAAAGGTCGGTTCCCTGCTTGTTTCGATCGGTGCGGGGTAAGCTAACCATGGCGATATGATGTAGCAGGTTTCGGCCGTTAGCTGCTGGGGGAGGAGCCGCGCCGGTTCGTGGCGCCGGCGTCGGTGGCCGGGGGTCGTCGGTCCTTCCTTGGTTCTCTCGTCATCGGAAAAATAAATCGGTCGATCTGCCTCTGGTGAGCGATTTCTCAGGTATGATGATGCGAGCTCATACCACTATTCTGTGCCTGCGCTGCGCGGCTGGGTGATTTTGTGACTCATCGCTCCAGTTGGTCTCTGTTCTGCAGATTGCCTCGCGCGGTTGGGCTTCTCCGGTGGGGCAAAGGCAGGATTTTGAGCCACTTTGCCCCTAAAATTAAATCTGGTATGTGCGGTGTTATGTGCTTTGAACGATTTTTGCTGAAGCTCTGCCGGCCACTGACGGAGGAGATCTAACTTTTTGTGCAGATTTAATGGGCGACCAATCCAAAATGTGCCTGTAGCATCATCGGTTGTGCCGTTTCTGGTGTCGGGCTTTCGCAGAGGGTTTCCTCCATCCATCATAGAAGGAAGGAACGGAACCCTTGGCTTGACTTCTCCATGGCTTCTACTAATTCCTAGTGTAGAGCTTCTAACTCCGGTCCATTGTAAATATTGGCTGTAGTTGAGGAAGCTTTCGGCCTCCTGTAACCCCACTCGCCAAGATGTCGTCAGCTGGTGTCATTGCGCTTGCTCCGATGACCGACGACCTCGCCTTCTTGCCCATCAGGTTTGATGGTAGTCGTTCAGCACACTGTTTCTCCGGGTCACAGCTGCAGGATTCCATTCTCATCTTCCTCGCTGTGCCTGGTGCGCCTCCAATGCCGATGAGTGTGCTGGGCACTGATTCCATCGCCTCGGTCAAGCTGCGCATCCAGAGGTTCAAGGGCTTTGTGGTGACAAAGCAGCGGCTTGTGCTCGACGGGCATGAGCTGGCGCGCAACAACTGCCCTGTCAAGGATTATGGGCTTGCCGATGGGAATGTTCTGCACCTTGTTATCCGCTTGGCTGACCTCCGGGTGATCAACATTGAGACCGCCAGTGGGAAGAAATTTCAGTTTCAGGTGGACCAGACCCGTAATGTCAAGTACCTCAAGAGCAAGCTTGCAGTGGAGGGTGATGAGGACCTTGATAGCCTGGAGGATGATGACAAGCTCGAGTACGATGGAGAGGTGCTTGAGGACCACCAGTTGATTGCTGATATTAGCAACAAGGATGATGCTGTGATTCATTTGTTCATCCGCAAACCAGCAAAGGTACGAACACAGCAAGTTGATAAGGATACTGTGGTCACAGTTGACAACCCTCAGAAGAAAGAGAACCTTCAGAATGAATCTGTTGTGGTGACCCCTGCAAAACCAGCTGGTGGCAAGCCTGCTCCTATCGAACCAATTGTGGTTAACCGGAAGGCGAAGCTGTCATCTGAAGTGATGAAAATGATTGACTCAGCAATAGCTGGTCTTGAGAATGGATATACACCAGTTATGTCAGCAGAAGGTTCAGGGGGTGTTTACTTCATGCAAGACTCATCAGGCCAGAAGAATGTTGCAGTGTTTAAGCCGATTGATGAGGAACCTATGGCTGAAAACAACCCAAGGGGTCATCCACTGTCGACTGATGGGGAAGGCATGAAGAGGGGAACACGTGTAGGGGAAGGTGCACTAAGGGAAGTTGCGGCTTATATTCTCGACCATCCAGTTGGTGATCGTGAATCGGGCCACGGTGTTGGGTTTTCTGGTGTGCCTCCCACAGCATTAGTCCGAAGCTTACATAGGGGAAAGAGCTTCAAGTTTGGATCTCTGCAGATGTTTATGGAGAACGATGGAAGTTGCGAGGATATGGGTCCTCGTGCTTTTCCGGTGAAGGAGGTACACAAAATAGCAGTGTTAGATATTAGGTTAGCGAATGCTGATCGTCATGCAGGGAACATTCTAGTGTCCAAGGAAGAAGGTGCCACCTGCAAGCTGATTCCAATTGATCATGGTTACTGCCTGCCAGAGAAGGTGATTATTTCGTTGTTGCATTACTTCTCGCTCTTGAGTCATGCAAATGTTAATTTTGTTGCCTTGTTGCTATGCAGTTTGAGGATTGTACCTTCGAGTGGCTTTACTGGCCTCAAGCCCGTGAGCGGTTCAGTGATGAAACCATTGCATACATTGAATCTCTCGACGCGGAAGAGGACATCAAGCTTCTCAGGTTCCACGGGTGGGAGCTGTCTTCAAGCTGTGCCCGCGTCCTGCGCATCAGCACCATGCTCCTGAAGAAGGGCGCGGCGCGAGGCCTCACACCCTATGACATAGGACGTATACTGTGCAGGGAGACTGTGAATAGAGATTCTGTGATCGAGGACATCATCCAGGAAGCGGAGGGCGCCGTCCTCCCGGGGACGAGCGAGAACCTGTTCCTGGAGACGGTGTCGGAGATCATAGACCGCTACCTCCTCGTCAAGTAATATCTGTTTAGAAACACTCAGAATAACTGATCTAGTTGTTCGGCTGTATCCGGTTTGCTGTAAGTATGTTTCACAAGGCACTGCCCCAGGCCTCCTCCTCAAGGGACTAATGATTTCATTTGTTTCTAGCCCCGAACGATTCCGTTTGTTTGTAGCCGCTCAAGAACATTTCCTTCTGTGAATATAGATGTCTGTGCTGCGTTAGACCTTATCACTGAACTAGGTAAAGGGCTACCACATTGTTCGTATCGATTGGAGCTTCATGACAAACGGTTGTCTTGCCTGTTTGTTTTCCATCTCCAATTGACAGACCAACGAGTTGGCCGGAAGTACTAGTATTGTTCAGAGCAGCTTCTATACATCCGGGTCGTCTATTTTTGCCGTGTTCTACTGGCTGTTCAATCGTCTACCGGTCAAATCTCCGGGGTTTTCATTTTTATTTATTTCAGCGAGTTGATACTCACGACCGACCGAATCAATGGCATAATTAGCTGAGGACAAAGCTGGGGATCGAAGGACTGGGAGGGCACGTGCAGCGGTTTACTTTGACTCACGACGCACTGAATCAAAAATCTGCAACTGGATCGTGCGTGACTAGACTCTCCTCTTGGCTTAAATATCTCAACTTTGATTTTTCTAGTTAGCACTCAACGTCGCACGTTTCACGTCACCTTGCTTTTCTCTCATTTTTATCTTTATATCCCCGGTCTGTGCGCTACTAAAGTATGCGTCTAGTGGCAAATCTTCGCTGAATGCAAAGTTATCAGGCATGTTTGATTTATACTCCCTCCGTTTCTGAAGTACTCCCTCCGTTCGGAATTACTTGTCGCGAAAATGGATGTATCTAGACGTATTTTAGTTTTAGATACATCCATTCCCAAGACAAGTAATTCCGAACGGAGGGAGTATAAAAATATAAGCCCTTTTAAATATATTTCAGTCACGTATGGATAGGGATGTATGTAGACATATTTTAAATGTATGTACACATATTTTAATGTGTAGATTCATTTATTTTGTTTCGTGTGTAGTTCAATATTGAAATCTTTGAAAGATCGGAGGAAGTATATACTAAGATTGTCCTCATTTGCCACACATGCCTAAGGTATGGTTAGGCGATTAAAATCGGCGTCACACTCTGCTATATTTGAGGTAATCTTGCAACAGTTTCTAAGTCGATGACATGTGGAGTCTAGTTTGCATGAAGAAAATCTTGCCACAAGTGTGGCTGTAGGGAACTACCTAAGTTGAATTTGCCTAAATTGTGACATGGTAAACTGTGGCAAGCTTAGTACGTCAATCAAACACACCCACCGTCTGATCGCCATCTCATTTACATACGCTCTTGTTCCTAAGCTCATCCCGGTTTCATTGCAAAAAACGAAACCATTGCATCATTCAATTTTACGGATGCTTGCAATCGTGATAAGCGGGCAATATGTCCGATAATGCAGGTAAGGTCATAGGGCATCTTCAATGTTGATCCTCAAATCGTTCGTATATGTTCTTCGGGAGAGTTCGGACATTTTCTTTTGACATCCAATGTTACCTTCAAATGTCCACGGACGCGTCCAGACATTTGAATTTTGGCAGAGTGGTAGCAAACCTAGATGGGCTTTGTAGGAGTCTAGACATCTATCTGGCCAATGAAAAGCCAACACGTATCCTGTCTCCCCCACCTTCACCTTTCTTAGGACTATCAAGCCTATGATAGAAGCTTTTAAGTAGACCTGGATGCAGATCTTCCCTCACTGAAAAGTGAATACATGTGAATATATTGTTGTGCATTATTTAAGATTTGCGTTTGAATGCAAATGTACAATCGACTAGGATCATGAGATAATACATGCCACATACATCTTGGTGGAGCGCACAAAACAATATGAATGGAGTACAATAAGCACTCATCACCAAGACACACATGTGAATGACCACGATAACATGCATAAGCAGATAATAGGTAGCATGATAAGCAAATACAGTACCGTCAAGCACACAACATAACTCTTATGAACCAAGCAAATAAAAGTATCTCAAAACAGAAATAAAAAACCAAATGCAAAGCACTCTTGCACTCAAAGCCCTAAGATCTATATCACCGTGCCCTTTTGGCAACAAGTTACCAAAATTTTCGAATCCTATATCTAAGCGTCACCCTGGTCTCGATCCATGGATGCAGGTGATGAAGAGGGCGGCTTCGGTGTGGGTCGATGCAGTGGAGATGGGAGCGTATGCAAATGCCTCTGATGATGTCTGGGGTACTGGTGGTGTAGACATGGGAGGTGGCACAACTGTAGCTGGAGCAGGCCAAGGCTGAGCCTGATACTGAGTGGTCGTCTGCTCATCAGAATCACTATTGGTCCATGCCTCAAAGTCCTCCTTGAGCTTTCCAAGATTCATGGCAATCTCAGTCACTTTGATATCAAGAGCGTGGAACTTAGTCTCAATAATCCTTTCTAGACTTCCGTAGTTCTTCACAAGGTTAGCTAGGCTTGGTTCAATCCTGAGTGTAGCTTGGAAGAGATATGTCATTTGGTGGGCCTTGGACTTAGGCATCTCAGTAGTGGCATCCCTAGTAGAAGAACTTGGCTCACTCGCCTGTGGGGTAGCTCTAGAAGCCTCTGCTTTCTCCTGAGCAGCAGTAGAACTAGGATCAGTTGGATTCATAGCGACAGTGCAGTCCTCGACCTTTGGTTGAAGTGGCAAGTGCTTGTGCCCAAGCAGATTATGTTGCTACCAACTTTGGAGTTGATGAGCAACTAAATATATGGAGCATAGACACATGATTGCCTATGATCAACATAGTCCTCTTCGAAGTCTCTACAATCAAATCCATGACATTGAAGCTGGTAAGTTCATCAAGATGGTGCAACAAGTCAATGGAGTATCCTCTCACCATCATGTCATCTCTAGACTTGGGACTCAGTTTATATCTGAGAATAGTGTTGATGGTGGCAAGTCCTGGGAGAAGGAACTGCACAGATCCTAGCTTGTGCTTCTCAACTTCTAAAGCAGGAATGGGCTGGTACATGTTCTTCATTGTGTTGTGGTTCATGTGACTACCGGCATACACATCGATGAAGCCTATCTCGGAGGCAAGCCAAGCAACTTGGCCCATTCATCAAATGCGGACTCAAACCTCCCACCTTCAGTCATCCACTTGATTCTGCCATCAGGAGAAGTGCATTGTGGAATAAACTGCATAATCATCTCCTCACACCAGTCAGACTTCACCTCACCAACAAACTTGTTGATGTTCAGAGTCTTGAAGTTCTCATGTACATTAGGGAAGTTGTTTGGATGCTTAACAATGAATTTCGAATGCACCCACTTCATCTCACTTACAGCTGGTTTTTTCTCAAGCAGCACTATCTCATAGAAGTCTTGTTGCTCTATGGTATGGAACTTGTAATCCATAGCCGTCTTCCTGGACCTAGGAACATATGGATCATTTGTCCTCCATTTTTTAGACCCTTGTCCTTTCTCTTCTGTATGTCCTATGCCTTAGGATGAGCATCATTGTGCGCAGGCACGAATGGTCTCAATTTCTTGAGATGAGCTGGGGCTTCCTCTTCTTCTTTTTCAGGGACAACTGTCTTCTTCTTCTTCTTCTTCTTCTTCTTCTTCTTCTTAGCAGCAACAACACTCTTGCCCTTGCCCTTGGGAGTGGGATTAGGCTTGGATGCAGGAGGTAGTGATCTAGGTATAGCATCTGCCATCGGCTTGTTTTTCTTAGTAGTGGGCTTGGACACCTGCTTTTCCTCTTCTTCCTCCTCATCCTCATCGCTGCTCGTAGCTGCATTAGTATGAGGATCCACAAACATAGTGGACTTTCTAGATTCAACATGAGCTATCATCTTCCTTTGCCTCTTGGGCTTTGACTGCCCTTGAGCCGAGCTGCCTCCTTCATGAGTTAGAGCAATGCCTCTCTTGGCAACGGTAGAAGCAGACACCTTCTGGGCAACTATCCTTTCTTTCCTTGACTCAATCTCCACAGATTGAGTGAAGCCACTGTCCTTCTCATCTAGATTCTTCTTTCTCCAAGCATAGGTGGCAGAAGGAGTGAGGCTTTGATCACTTGGGGGGTGTTTGGTCTGGAACGTACTCGAACGGAATGGCATGGTTCCATTTCACTGGAATGGGTCGGTTCTGTTTCTATGTCTGGTAGAGTGCAATAAGATGGAATGGAATGGTTCTAGTTCATTGTTTGGTTGGAGATATAAAATGTAATAAATTTGGTCCAACTCACCTCTTGCATATCAGTTAAACTCTAAATTCTTGTGGAAAATAAAATAATAGTGCTCTACTATGCAACAAACAAATTGACAACAAACAGGTCAGACTGGAGTGCTGCTAAATAGAAAACAAAAATCATGTAGTCTATAACACAAACAGAGGGAATTGCAATAGATGATTGAGCTCGTGCAAATCACAAAGGAAACCTCTTCACGGAAAGAACAAGAATCAATTCATACATACAACATCAGTCACTTCTCACAGGTCGCTACTAATTGCGGCTACTGGTGCTTGCTATCACGCTGCTAGCAGCCTTTTTGATATGAGGAAACAAAAAGGAAAGAGGGTTTCTGTCATGCATGTACAAAATGATACACTTCCGTGATGATACGTGTTTGTCACAGTAGGTCACGTTTTCTGTCATGCATGTACATCCATGACGATTTTATGACAGAATCAAGATAGTCATACCTGAGCTGTCGTAGAAGTGTTCCATGACATTACCAAAATTATCATCAGGGAAGTGTCCACTTCCATGACGATAAATCACGCGTCATAGAAGTGCTTTCATCAAGGGTGATCGACACGTGGTATCCACCATAACGGCTCACCGTTAAGCTATCAGGTCTGGTTTTGGATCCGATAACCCGTTAACAGCCCCGACCAATGGGGATTTTCCACGTGTAAAATCATCATTGACTGGAGGAAACACGTGTCGGCTCACCGTTGGGACAGATGTCATCCACTCATTGGACCGAAGGCACCTATGATACATTGACACGTGGCACAGACCAACAGAGGCTCATTCCTATGAAAAGGCCGGCTCGTTTGACTTGGTCAAAAGGTGGCGGGCCGGCCCACAAAAAGCCTGTTAATGGCCTGTTCGCATATAGCCCATTTACAGCCCGCTAACCCAGGGCCCGTTACGACCTATCTGAATTAGGCCCAGTAGCATCATCTGGGCCGTCCAATATGATTCCAGCCCGTTTTAACTTTCGGCCCATGTATGGCCCATGACGTCTTTCAGCCCATATGAGGCCCTTTGTAACTCTTGGCCCATTAACGGCCTGTGGTGAAACTGGCCCGTAATGAACATTGTATCACTTTATACCCATTAACGGCCCATTATTCCATTGGGTCGTTTTGAGCCCATGTTATCTTTCGGCCTTTTCAGGGCCCATTTATTTTTGGGCTCATGTCCAGCATTCGTTTACTTACGGCCTGTTATTGCCATTTTTTGCCTGTGGGCCAAATTCAGCTCGTGGTTATAGTCGGCCCGTTTGTGGCCCGTTAATTCGTTGGGCCGTTTTCACAGCGTCATCAAATACGGTCGATTAACGACGACCCGTTATGGTCGGCCCATGAACGGACGATTCCAACTTTAGCCCGTTTACGGCCATAATGTGGTTTGTTATTGGCCCATGTTTTGCCAATCGATCATACGGCCTGTAGAAGGCCCATTGTGTCTATGACCTGTAGAAGGCCCATTGATGATACGACCCATAGAAGGCCCATTGTGTCTATGGCCCATAGGAGGCCCATGGCAACTACAGTAAATATGTAGCACATGGTTATTGTGGCCTAGTTTTAAAAAATAGGTTATTGCGGCCACTAGCAAACCATAGAAAAAGAACTACACTGACTACAAGCAAACAAATAAACAAGACAATAAGGAAATAAATAAGCAAGCAACTTACGCTAGGATATCATGGCTATTACACATATTACATCCACTGGGCATCAAAGTTCGCCACCAGTGCAAATATAGGGAACAAAGCAGCATATCATATACACTGGTTGTCAAAGTTGGCGACCAGTGCAAATAAACGCCGCAACAAAACAAGTCCAGAACTGAAACCACTTCAGAAGAGCTCAAGAAACAATATCCTGGATACCCATAATGCTGGCAAGATGCTTAGCAAGCTTATTAACTTTATCTTGTTTGGCGCTTAAATCCTCCAGCACTTGCTGTTGCACCAGAAAGTATGCATCTGAATTCTGCAGGGACTTCCTCAGTCCTTCGCCTTCCTGTCGCATAACATCTGATCGATGACTTTCAACTTGAAGTTGAGACTCAAGGAGCCGAACTAATTCAGGCAACAAGTTCGAAGAGCTAGTGCCAGCAGTAGTAGCCAGTAACTCGAACACTACATCAAGACAGGACTTTGGGGTTGTCTTAGTGTCTTCAATATAGTTTTTATCAGCTTTCTTGGAGACCAACAGGGATGTCTCACTATCTTGAACCTTATCTGCATTACTTCCTTTACCATTGCATAACGGGGTACTCTTCTCCAATATTTTATCTGCGTTCTAAAAGAGAAACAAACAAACACATCACATGTTTACAATGTAGTATATGAAACTCATTTTGGTAAACCAGTTCATTAGTAAGGTGGACAGGATAACAGCATGAAACAAACATATATCTATGTAGTATGGTCATTATATGGTCTATATCATTCTAGTTTATGTTGCCAAATCAAGGTAGATACAGTTTGAATCATATCTACAGAATATAAGTGTGGGAAACTACATAGCAATAACAACACTTGTAATGTGCATGGCATGAGAACATAACTGTTTATTCAATTGAAACTGAAATCAACATAGAGCAAGTTACAACAGCAAACACGTTAAAGAAACAGGTTTAAAACATACCTGTTGCGCCATTGGAGTTTCAATTGCATCCTTCAAATTTGAAATTAGTTGGTATGAGTAAATACAGTGATGCAAGAGCAAAGTAGTATGAACCATAGCTACAGAACCTGACCTGAGAACAATTCTTCTTCTGCTTTAAGCGTTGACTTGGGGTTCGGAGTGGTGGTCCTCGTGCTTTGGGCACTGCAGTTGCCTTACTAACTGCTCGTGTTTGGGTGCTCTGTGGTGGAGACGGTGCTATGTCAACTGGAACTGGGTTACTATCTGCTGGGGTTGGGGTTAGAAGGGATGTAGCTGGTTCTCTGTCCAACTGGGTAGGGGTACAATCTATGTGAGTCTGGGTTATGTGTGGTGGGGCTGGTTCTTGGGCAAGTACAACCATGGTTCTATGTGCATTGACAGGTAGCATGATCTTTTCTGAAGACCGTGTTTTTACTCCCACAGATACTGCCATCACCCCTTGCAATTGAAATGGCTGATAAACAAGAAAAGTACTTGAATGTACAGACATTGTAGATAGACATGTGCAATGGGTATTAGGGAAGAAAACAGGGCATGAAATAATTCACATTTATGTTGTCTAACCAAACAGAATAGCATGACAAAATTTCACATATATGATGGCTAATTAAATAGGATAGCATGCACAATTTCACATGTATGATGGCTAACTAAACAGGATAGAATGACATACTTCAAAATATGATGACTATGTAAACAGGATGACATGATATAACTATACGATGTGTCTATTATAGTGGTTGGCATGCCATAAATCAGAAACATGCCATCGATGGAAACATGATGGCATGATATAATTCACGGATATAATTAGATAATTCAAAATATGATGACTATGTAAACATGATGAGATGATATAACTATATTATGTCTTTAGAAAATGGGTTGGCATGCCATAATTCAGATACATGCTGTCTATGTAAACATCATGGCATGATATAATTCAAATATATGATTTATATACTAAGCAAGTGAGCAGAGGGCAATCACATATATGATGTGTCAACTAAGGAGATGTCATTCAATATTGTGTATATGATGTAAAAACTAAGCATTGCAATACAACATATGCATGAATGAGTAATATAACCCTGCCAAGTTTGAGCATACACCTCAGGGGGATAATAGGACTGGTCATATGCCTCTGAAACCTCCTCTGAAGAGCTATCTGTAACCAACAAGATATCTTCTTCAGCAGGTAGCATTGTCTACTCTGAAGACCTTGTTTTCACTCCAGATTTCTCCATCACCAATTCAAATGGCTGATGCACAGGAAGAGCAGTTGAATATACAAACATTGTCGACAAATGCAATGAGAAATACAAAAAAAGGATGGCATAATATAATTCACATATATGACGCTTGGCTAAAGAGCATGGCATTGCATAATTCACATATATAATGCCTTGCAACAAGATAGCATTGCATAATTCACATATATAATGTCTTGCAACAAGATGGCATTGCATAATTCACATATATGGTAATTAGACACTAAACAGGTGGCATTCACACAAAGCATGTCTAAACTAAGCAAATGACATAGCAATGCAAGATAC
>NC_057813.1:456720631-456735979 GCF_018294505.1 Triticum aestivum | reverse complement strand
ACAGATGGCATTGACCCAAAGCATGTCTAAACTAAGTAGATGACATATTTGATGTATATAGTAAGCACTACAAGGTACCATATGCATGATATTACCAACATCGGCATGCCAAGTTAGAGCGAAGACCTCAGGTGGTAAATAGGAGTGGTCTTCTCCTTCTGAACCCCCCTCGGAACAGTTATGTTCCTCTTGATTTTGATCTGAAATGGGTGGGGGGGGGGCTGCCTTTGTGCCCACCGTGGAGCGACGTCTGCATGGAATTTTATTAACACGCAAGGCTCGTCTCTTTTGCTCTACATGTTCAGTTCCATTGTGTATATTAACTGACATGCATAGGAATAAAACATAGTGAGATTATGTAAGGAGTGCATGCACAAATCCAGAGTGATGGTAGCAAACTGTGGATAGACCCAACACCAATGATAGCAGACAGATAATAGCTTTAGTTAAAAAAGATAATGGCACCTTTAATGTTTGTTTGCACCCAACATAAAACTCATAGTAGACACCAGAGATTAACTAGATAGTAGACAGATAGTACTGATTGCTGCCCCAATATGTACCCAACAACCATTTAAAAACTCAAATTTCAGCATTAGTTTGGACCTGACTCGGAGTCTAATAGGTGAACACAATGATAAAGTAGCATGTCATCATATTAAGCGATGCATAACGTAAACAGACACGGAAGAGTGTGAACTCTCTTGCGGACCCGTGTAGTCCTCAAGGTCATCTGCTCAGTTGATGATGGTAATGCAGTTGTCATGGCTGCTGGCGGCGGGGAAGAAGATCTGAGGCGACGAAAGACAGTTTGGAGAGCAGATCCTTGCTGTGGTGAACCCTTCCGTCGTTGGAGCAGCTGAGCAGGGGTGGAACACAGCACATCAGTAGCAGGACAAACCACACAAGGTTTTCTTTGATACATATCTGTAACAGAAGTAATTGTGTAAGGGCTTGTTTGAATTTGAGGATTCTAACAATGCAGGGATAGCAAATAGACAGGAATAGGATAGGAATGCACGTGAAAAACAGAGAATTTAAAAACACAAGATTTCTGCCAATCTGGGTGTTTGATTCACAAGAATTGGAAGATCACAGGATGCAAAGAAGCATGGTGAGATTAAGTCAAACCACAAGAAGATGTACGGCTATAATGCTATTATGCTACTATCTCTTAGTATTGTGCTTCATGAATAGGAATTTGAAAAGGAGGACAAGTGGAAATTAAAATTCCTATGGTTTTTTTATTCAAGGAGACACTAAAGGAACAAATCCTACAATTTTCCTTTGCCCCATTCCTTTGAACTAAATTCATAAATAGTAGTACCATAGGAAACTTTCCAATTCCTATGTTTTTCCTTCACTTTTCCTTTCAAGCACTGGCGACTCTAGTAGGCAGGCTTGAGCAAGAAAAAACCTACACTAAAAAAATGTTTTTGTGTTACTTCTATTACTTTGGACCCAGGCCACTGCCCTACTAGCTCAACTCCCAGGCCCGTCGACAAATGCACAACTCAAACGCACAGAGATAAATAATGATAGCATTCAAGAGAGTCCATCACGTATAGCTAAGTTGCCTGGTACCTCACTGCTTGTCATATAGTAGGATAAAATAATCGTATTTCACGTTACTACGTGTGCTCAGTGGACAATATATATAACATGTAGAGTAAAAAAGAGATGCAACAAGTGTACAACCTCTTTGGCGAAGCCATGCCGATCTTAGCGTGATTGGGTTAGTCGGTGAGGATGCTCCGGCTGACTTGGCTGTCGGAGGAGGGTAAGAAGATCTTAGGCGTCTGGAGATGGAGCCCGGGCTACTGCTCTGCTGTGATGGAGGGTTTCGTCGTTGGAGCAGCTCCGGTGAGTTGTACGACGCCGAGGCTGAAACATGACAAGAGAGACAACGTTAACCTGAGTGGAATTCTAATAGCATCTCCAATAGATGACGTAAAATACATAACCGCAAAGTGCTAGATGTAAAATACATGAGCAGCTTATCTCTGAACTTAACTATCGAAACTAAATTTAACTGTCAAAACTGAATTTTGTTGTCGAAACTGAATTTTACTGTCGAAACTGAATGCACTAGTAGCAGAAAAGCAGTAGGAGCCGTAGTAGCAGCGCATGCGAGAGCCGGGGCAGCTGGTCGTCTAGCAGCATTAGGTGAGGCTACACGTTAGTCAACTGACTTTTTCATCTCTGGTCAGTCGATTTTCCAGCCGTTGGATACGAAATCAAGGGCCTGCAGTTCATCTTCAACCTCCACCCCCCTGAGCCGCGAGCCACCACCAGCCAAAGAGCCACCCCCGCAGCCCACTGCTGGCGGTGCGTCGCCTGCCCGCCCTGAAACCACTCTCCACCGCCTGTCTGCCGCCGCCCCGGCCATCCCTCTAGCCCCCCCCTCATGCCGAGCTTTTTCTCCGGCGATCCCCACGCCACCTCCCCACCACTGCCGGCTACCACCGCCCCCACCCTGAACCCTAAGATAGATAGTGGGGTACCTCTCCGGTGAGCCCCCTCCCCGCTGTGGCTGGTTCTTCCTTAACTCCGACGAGCCCCCCCCACCCCCTGAAAATCGGCTGAACCAAAAGTCAATTCAGTCGACTGAAGTGTAGCTAAATCAGAGCGGCATCGCAAGCAAGAGCAAGAGCAAGAGCAGCAGCACGAGCAAGAGCAAAAGCAATAGCAAGAGCAGACCAGCTAGGGGACCGAGAGCAAGAGCAGAGCAGCAACACGAGGGAGAGCTAAAGCAGGAGCAGCTCCTACTGATGTGGACGTCGCCGCCAAGGGAGCAACACCATGGAGGAAGTGGTCGGTGACGCCGCCGTGGAGGGAGCTGCACCGTGTCGGCTCGGGACCGAGTACCGGAAGTACCGTGAGATCGAATCAAGAAGAAAATGCAGCGATTAGTGTACAACCTCTTTGGTGGCACCTATTAGGCCGCAGCTTCATCCAAGGAAATGATGATGATGCTGCTCTTCCGGTGGTGCAGGTGAAGACAACGGTGTGGGAATGGAGGTGGCACGAAAGATGAGGGGAACGTCAGGGTGGCTCCTTGGAGGTGGAGGACGGGGTGGCTGAACCAGCGGGACGATGAGATCGATGACGGATTCTCATCCAGTA
Source organism: Triticum aestivum (assembly GCF_018294505.1). Lineage (NCBI taxonomy): Eukaryota > Viridiplantae > Streptophyta > Magnoliopsida > Poales > Poaceae > Triticum > Triticum aestivum. The sequence goes on along the minus strand of NC_057813.1, from coordinate 456,732,853 downwards.
TGGTGGATGAGGGACGTCGAGGTGTTGCTGTGGACGACGTCGTCGGGGAAGAGGCTCCGGCTGGGTGGCGGATGGAGGAAGGTGTGGGGCTTCGCGGTTCGCGGCCTCGGTGTACGAATGGGTGGGCGGATGGGATGGGAGTGGGGAACCATGGCTTAGGGACGCGCTTGTCCGAAATGTGGGGTAAGTTACGGAAGTACCCCCACCAATTTGAGGCGGTTCTTTCGGTTCAGGGGTATCATGGGCATTTCGCGTGTCGGGATTTCACAGGAGGTGGGAGTGTTCGCGCGCGTTGTAATTTTGGAATAGCAAGGCACGGGTTGAGATGGAGGGAGTTGTCGGAGCACAACGAGACAAAGATAGATCTTAAATATTTCGGGGTAACAAGGCGCGGGTTGAAGAGGCGGGAGTTTCGCAGCATGATAGACAGAGACACTAGCTTGAAATTTCGGCATAACAAGGCGCGGCTTGAAATTTCGGGAGAACAAGCTTAACGTGTACCAAAAAAAAGACAATTCGCACCTCATCACTAGAGAGTGCCATGTCCCGTTTTACTATATTACTATAAATGCATTCAAATACAACAAAAAAAATAAAAAAATCAGGACAACAAACATAACGTGTACAGTACTAAAACAATTTGCACTTCTCTCAACAATAAAAAAACAATGTGTGTTGTCTAGCATATGGACTAAATTTGAGTACATTTTCCCTATTTGAATGGGATTGTACTCGGGTTAGTTATACAACCATCTAAATATTATCTTGCCAACACATGACATGAATATAGGAGAAGTAAATTCCTATATAAATACGAACTACATGTACATACGATCTCAAATTCAAATATATGTATCCATTTTATGTTGAATTCAAATCATAGTACATGTATGCTCTAGCTAGATGTTCGGAATCTAAACCATGTATGATATACTACGTACAATGTGTTTAACACGCACAACACACACACAAACACCATTTAGACTAGTAAGGTACATATGCATTGCACGCATGAGATTTGGCAACCAAACTATGAATAAATACCACATTATAGCATGTAATCTTTGAGTCATATATGCATGATGTAGATGTTTGTTTAATTCTTATAGTTCATTTCATTCAAAATCATCTAGTTTTTATAAGAAAGCTAATCTATTTTACGATTCATGGAATTGATCATTGTAAGGCATAAAGTAAAAACAAATAATGGCAAATCATGTAGAAAAACATTTGGGCAATTCTGATACGGAAGATTCTAGAACAAAGAAGAAGTGCTTGTGTTTTGAGGTTTGTGCATTATGCATAAGTTCAACCATGGAGTCTTCTAGATTGTACATGTGGCAAAATCTGGTGGAATCTAGATGATATCCAATGGCCAGTAGTGCTCAAATTTGCCATCTCTGCACCATCGGATTGGCCTCATCCAACGACCATCTTTCAAAGTTAAAGCACACTATATAAAAAATATAAAATATAATATATATAGGGGTATAGATATAGATATGTGATGCGAAAGCCACCCATCATCTCCAATTAGAATAGTGTGTCCATGCACGGATGCAATGTGGCCAAACGATGTCTGCCATCAGTATCTCAAATTCAAATGAGTCTGACCTTGTTCAATGTGTATACAGTACAACATGCCATATCTTCATTATATTCATGCATGCATGGGTTTCAAACATCATGATCTCTTATTCAAATATTTTAATTCAACTTTACATTGATTATGACCTCACCTAGTCTTTTACACCCATAGAGTCGTCTTCTCTTTATAATTGTACCACTAACTTTCTCTCATGCATGCATGCACACACACCACCAGTCGGCATTATCCATCGCACACATGCAATCTTTTTCTTTAGGTTGGTCTCCCATGCAGGCACACACACACACCTTCCCCTCTCCATCATATCGGACATTCTTTATCTCTTGCGTGCATGCACAACGATCGATGTTCCTCTATGTGTGTGTGTGTATAGCTAGGTCTTTCACAGTTTTCCACACAAACTGATCTATCTATATATCTAGTGAGGTCTCACCCTCTTTCCCACGTCCACATCGATCAATCTATACCTCTCTATATAGGATTACATAGCTAATACACCCACATTAATTATATATCCAACGTCCCCCTCTCATCATCCATGCCTTCCGCTTCATCTCTCATATGCACGCACAGTGGCAAAGACAGGGGGCAGCAAGGGCCCTGCCCCCCCTTAACATCACTATATATCGAGGCTAATATGAATGTGATCATTGGAAAATTGCTGGTAAAATAGTTTAAGTTGATGAATTGGCCCTCCTCGTAAAGGATTAGCAATGCTTGGCCCCTAGCTCATTTATTTTTCATGGCACTGCCAGTGCGTGCAACAATGCACATTCTCTCCCCCTCTCTTTAAATATCAATCTCGCACTTGTGCACTCCTTCATAGTCTCCCTCCACTTGGCCCCTTGCACCATCTTCTAGCCCCCACCGGATTTTGCCACATGTACAATCTAGCAGACTCCATGGTTGAACTTAAGCATAATGCACAAACCTCAAAACACAAGTGCTTCTCCTTTGTTCTAGAATCTTCCATATCATAACTGCCCAAACTTTTTTTCTAGTTGAATTGCCATTAATTTGTTTTTACTTTATGCTTTACAAAGCACAATTCCATGAATCATAAAATAGATTAAGGGCTTCTTTGATTCAAAGGATTCTCAAAGGAATTTTGGAGGATTCTAATCCTTAGGAATTTTTCCTATCTTGGTTGTTTGATTTGTAGGATTGTAAACCATAGGAATTTTTCCATAGGATTCATTTGCACTAGATTTCATAGGAAACATCCCATCCACTCAAACCTCTTTGAAAGAATCCTGCGTTTTTTCTATGCACAATAAGCACTCGTACAATCTCATAGGATTCAGGACGACATTCCACTCTAATCCCATGTTTTTCCTATTCCCGCGTTTTGGAAATCCTACGAATCAAAGAGGCCCTAGCTTTTTTGTTAAAACTAATTGATTTTGAATGAGATGAACTATAAGAATTAAACGAAGGTCTACTTCAGGCATATATGACTCAGAGCTTACATGCGTGGTATTTATTCATAATTTGGTTGCCAAATCTAATGCGTGCAATGCACGTGTACCTTACTAGTACTTCGAGTATGTGCAAAACATGTAAATTAAATACCAATGGCACGCTACACAGTGTCTCTCTTATAGTTCATGAAGCCACGTGGCACATGGGGAGGCGTTGTCGCGACCTCCTTGTATGGATTGATCACAGTTACATGCTCCTAGTTCCAGAAGAATGTACTCGTCCTCTCTGAGCCACACTGGCGGTACATGCACGAAGCGAAGATGTGCACGCATGCCACACATGCACTCATTCCCTCGCACGCACACGCGGGTACACGGCGGGCACATTTTTGTACAAAGATCCACCCCATGTGATAATTTGACGCGTGTAAAGTCCTTCACTTCATTGATGGTCAATTAATACAGCGCATGCAAATTGAGTGGACGTGAGGGCGGAAGACATTACTACTCCACTCCGCGCATGCGAGTAGTTAAATCATGGGGATTGCTAGTACTTCCATTGGTCTCCTTCGTATTTTGTGCCAATTTTTGACCATATTTGTAAGTAACATAATATTTATGCATGTCATAAAAAGTGGCACAAAAAAAGGGGCCAATAAACCAGGACACAGGCAGCATGATCAATTTTTACCAGGGCTACCGTTGGTGGTCTTTGTATTTAAATATGGACGAAGTGGAGTAGTACTATCTTTATATTAGCCTCATAGGGCTCTCCCAGCGCCTAGGCTTGCCTCCCCGCCTCACCTACCGGATCCCGCTATGGAGGATCCCGCCATGGATAATCCCTTAGATCCCAGGATCCCGCGGGCTACCCTCTCGCTGTGACCCGCAACACTGCTGCCTTTGAGCAAAACCCACATGTGTTTTAGAGGGGATCCATTGCTCTAGAATCACAGATTGGTGGCGCCAGAGGACATGCCACGACTGCATTTCAGGTGGTGGGCAACAAGGGCAAATCGGATCGAGGAAGCGTTGCATCGATTGAAGAGAAGTTCCAAGGAGCTGCGCCTGGCACAGCACAAGGCGGAGGCGCAAGTCAATCGCAGGGGAGAGATGCCGAGGGACGTCAGCATCTGGCAGCGTCGCGTTGATTTCGAGCTAGGGCTAATGGCAGAGATCATATTCACGGAGTTGAATGCGGAGGAAAGAACACGCATGCCTGCGCAATGGCATGAGCAGCCAGTGCAACTGTTCAAATGGGCGGTAGGAGAAGCCAAATCCCAGGACTAGTTGCAGCGGCACCGCTGGGCATGCATCATAGGCGAGGTGAGCTGCCCTCCTTCCCCGCCAGTGATGCAGTGAACTTGCAATGCCATGTCGGTTTGCAACCTTGACAATCACTCCATCTATATGTATTGTATTCCTGTGAAAATACTTGGTTGTTTGGAAAAGGATGGTAATTGATTTATCACTAGTTTTAGAATGCTTGGTCGTGACAATCAACCGAAGCCACAACCAAAAGTCTCCATCGCGTAATACTTTACACTCAGTCGCACCAACAGACGGTCGGTCGGACCGCATCTCACCGAAGGGACACACATCGGCTTGGTATGACATGTACGACCATTTACATCACTGACTTGTGCGACCACATTTGAGCAGTGTAGTACTCCCTCTATCTCAGTTTACAAGTCTTGCATGTGTACCTAGGTGGTTAATTTGACCAACTTAATAAGAGATATAGATTACGAAAAATATATCATTACAAACTTCAAATGTTCTATTTTTTAATGATATATTTTTTATGTTAAACAATTTATTTTATATAAGTTACATTGATGACCTAGATACACGTGCAAGCCTTGTAAACTGAGATGGAGGGAGTACTTGAAATTTATGTTCCACTAAACTCATCGGGAGCCGTTTCGGGCCTCGAAATCAAAACCATCAATTAATCTTTACCTTGTTCCCATCACATTCGAAAGTACTAGTTCTACACAATTAAGTGCAATCCTTCTCACACCTACTAGTACGTACCAAACCTGAACGTGTTCCCACTATGCAGGTTTTAGTACTAGTGCTAGTACTTAGGTTATAAAAAGGGGAACTACCTAACCGAAAATTACTCTACCTTCCTCCTTATAAGTCCTTCTTCTTCATTTGTCCTTGCCATGGCCGGTGTGCAGAGCTCTAGGTCAAGAACTACTCGTAACAAGGGAGCGGCAATCAAGGCTACGGAAAAAAGAGGGTCGCCGCCATGCAGAGACCTTGAAAGATCTCTCACGGGCAGGCGATGGCTCCGAGGAGTGCCCTAGCCGCGTAGGCGAACATGCCGAGCTGGCGGTGCTGGAGTCGTTATCCCTCGACGGCATGCCCGATCAGCTCAATAAGCACCTCAATAAGCAGAAGGAGCTCATCCATTGCTTGGTGGAGCTACTGAAGAAGAGCCTCGACGACATGCCCGCTGAGCTCAATGAGCAGGGGGAGTTGCTCGCCTGCTTGGTGATGCTGCTGAAGAAGAGCATTGCCTTGGAGAAGAAGGCGACCGGTGAAATCCTGCAACTTTAGGAGGATAAGGCGAAGCTCTGCCATGAGCTTGACCTGCTGAAGGAGGAGAACGCCGGCTGGAAGAAGCTGCATGAGAATAGTAGTTCCTCGATGAAGATGCTGGAGGCCCTCGTCATGGAATAGAAGGAGGAGTTGGCGAAGCTCCGCATCGAGCACCCGACTGCTGTCAAGGTACGTAATGCGGCCGTGGAACAGATGATGAAGGCTCGCGTCGAGAAATCCCGCGTCATGGACAGAATGAAGAAGATGGCGGAGGAGACGCGCAAGGAGATGGAGGTCGTGGAGGCGATGAAAAAGTAGTTACGACTCCAGGTCCAGCAACCCTTCATGTAGTGAGAGCAGCGCCCTAGACTTGTGTGTGCGTCTTCCTTCTTTTTTTGGGGGTGATAATCTTCCTTCTTATTTTGCTCATGTGTTTATTCTTTTGATTCAGGTGTTTCACCGCACGTGTCATGTTCTCTGCGAGGCATGAATAGAACAATGCTAACAATGAGATGACTAGCAAATTAGATCATTTTTTATCGCCATATGGCACTGGGCTGCTGTGTTTCGTGCTCCTCCGTCGTAGTACTACTCCAGTGGAAAACTTGAGTATACCGCACAGTTCTTTGCTCCTCCTCAGGTCGTCGGCACATTTATACGAGCAGTAAAATCACAAGGCCCCGCCTTCCAGCAGTAATGAGCCATCAAATCACAAAGGCCCTCGCCTCTCGTGAAACCGACCAAGCTAGACTGCCCCGCCCTATAGCCTTTTAAAAAATGTATACTTTTGTATAGTAGTAGTAGTATCGATGGATTGCGCCATGGAGCAAAACTAACAAGATGGAATTAAAGAAAAAAGGTGGTACATATAGAGAGCGCTCGTCGCCAAATTATGCATATAGTACTATTAAAAAAGCTAGTCATGCTTAAATGGGGTGCTAAATTCTATTAAAGAAATTAGCATACCTATTTAATTCTTGGGTTCTTATTATTTATGCCACTAGTTGTGTATCACTACTCAGTTTTGCCATTAGAAGTTACAACTACTCAAAAATGCCATCGATCCGTGAGATGCCTGCTCAAAAATGCAATTAGATATCTCAAAAATGCCATCGTTAAGTTAGATGTTTGCTCAAAAATGCCATTAGACATTGTTATTTTCACGTCAAACCCGTTGACCATGTTACATGGAAAAAATAAGACGATTCTCACAATGATAAGTGTGGCCCCGCTTGTCAGGAGTAACCAAGCGAATAATTTTACAGGAAAATAAGAACGCTGTTGGGATCAAGTAGGCCCCACACTTTATTTTACTGTAGTGAGATAGAGGGAGAGCTGGCATGTTGGTCCATCGGTATTTATGTCATTATAAGATGGCATAAGAGATCTGAGTCACAATAATGGTGTCCAGCACAACACACCCCTCAAATAAAACTAAACACCCTGGAATTCTTTGACAAAACTAAGCACCCTGAAATTCTTTGACAACTAAACTGCTGGCTATATGATTTTGGCCATATAAATTGTACGTATATAATGTGAAGAAATGAGTGGTAGTACTTGTCAGCGTTCTGGGAATGGGGGTCCCTAGACTTGCCTGCCTGCGGCCTGCAGCGTGGCTCAACCAGTGGCCCAGTACGGCCCATCTTCATCAACCAACACTCAAGACCCTCGCGAGGGTCCAAGCCTCGCAGGGTGGACGACACAAGGCCTCCTCAGGAGTGGCCTCACCAGGCAGGCTCGCGAGGAGGCGGAGAGGTAAAAGCAAGGGGTACCTTGCAAGGTTCCCGTGATGCAAGCCATGATGATCAAGACCAGGCGGGCGCCAGCCCGCGCAGTGTCCTTGTTTCCTCTTTGGTGCAAAGGGGGCAAATGCAGACGCGGAGTACTGAGGCATCAGGCAAAGATTTCCATATCAGTGCAACAATACCAAGACCAGCAGGATGGCAGGACGGAGGTCACTGTGGAGCCCAAGACGGCGTCATCACCAGCACCTTTGGCAGGCGAAGACCATGTTTAGTGAGGATAGCTTGTACTAGCTATCCCCTTTCAAAATGGTTGTTGTTGGATCCCTTCCCGCTCAATATTTGGGAAGAGAACCAGGGCCTCTATAAATAGAGCTAGCCATCACAGTAGAAGGGACAAGTTAAGTTCATCCACATACCACACCAGCCCAAGAACACCTCACCTCGTGAGGCTGTTCTTCCTCTGTAATGTTCATCATCAGCCCAAGGGGCAATCCACCACCACACACAGGAGTAGGGTATTACACCACAACGGTGGCCCGAACCTGTATAAATCTTGTGTCTCTTGTGTTGTGAGTTCATCGATCTAGCTTAGGGATCGCGGCGAGGCTGAGAGCGAGATTCGATAGGAGGAGATCTTCATGCGCACCCCAGTGTTCGAACCTTAAGGGTTTTGTCGGAACCCTATATCCGACATTTGGCGCGCCAGGTAGGGGTGCGCCGGAGCTCTTCCCTCCGTCAACCCGCTCTCCACCAACACCGCGCTTCGCCCTCATGGCTAGCATCGTGCCTCCGGCTCCGACGACCGGCTCTAGAACCGGGGCCAGGGGGCTCCGAGCCTTGGTCCCCGCCTTGCGGCAGGTGCAGTGGCCACACAAGTTCAAGCCAGAGATGCCGCCGTGCTACAATGACGCAGCGGACCCGCTGGTTTTCCTGCTGGCATATGAGGAGGCCGTCCTCAAGGCCAGAGGCGACGACAAGGTCATGGCCAACTGGTTTCCCATGGCCCTCACCGGCGTCCCGCACGCTTGGCTGCTCAACCTGCCGGCATCTTCTGTGGCCTCCTGGGAGGAACTGCGCGACCTCTTCCTTGCCCACTACGTGGAGTCGGCACCCCCGGTCGTCGCGGCTCTTCTGGGCGGCTCACAGGCGCCACCCTCCGACCGCCACACCAAGCCGTTCTTTCGCCAGATCGGCCGCCCTCGCACGCCAAGGAGCTCCCCCGGGTTGTGTGGAGCCCAAGGCCGCCCGGACCTTCAGCTCGGACGATCACCCCGTCAACACCGCCTGCTCGGGTGCGTTCCCGATGCTCTGCACGCCCACCATCTACCAGGTGGCCATCACCAAAACCCTCATCGACGGTGGCGCCGGCCTCAACGTGCTCTTGGTGGAGGCCTTCAGCCTCCTCCATGTACCGCTGAAACGGCTCCGACCCAGCAAGCCTTTCTCGGGCGTTGGAGGCGGCTCCTCCAGTTCCCTGGGGCAGATCCGCCTTCCCGTGACCTTCGACACCCACGACAACTACCGCATGGAGCTGGTCGACTTCGACATCGCCCGCATCGGCCTCCCGTACAACGCCATCCTCGGATACCCTGCCTTGGCTCAGTTCATGGCAGCAACCCATCCGGCCTACAACCTCATGAAGATGCCCGGGAGCAGCAGCGTCCTCACCGTAGCTGGAGATACCAAGGAGGCTCTACTGGCGCTCAAGCTGGCCCTCAAGGCCGCCGCGGCGGCACAGCCTGCCGGCGCGGACACCTCCAAGGCCAAGGGGGCTGCACCGACCAAAAAGAAGCAGTTGTTCACTCAGGACAGGGCAGAGACCAAGAAGGTGCTAGTTGAGGAAGACGGGTCCTCGGGAGCCACCTTCACCATAGGTGCCAACCTCGACCCCGACCAAGAGGAGGCGCTGGTGAAGTTCTTGTGCTCGAACAAGGAGGTGTTCGCGTGGGAACCCAAGCAGCTAGCGGGGGTCCCAAGGGAGGTGATTGAGTATCACCTGAATGTGTGCCCCAATGTACGCCCCATGAAGCAGAAAGTGAGGCGGCAGTCCACAGAGAAGCAGGCCTTCATTGTCCAAGAAACTCGCAAGCTAGAGGCAGTAGGTGTTATTCGCGAGGTTCGCTACCCCGAATGGCTGCAAACCCCGTTGTCGTGCCAAAAACGGGAGGAAAGGAGCGCATGTGCGTCAACTTCACCAACCTCAACAAGGCCTGCCCTCAAGATCTGTTCCCGCTCCCCCGCATCGACCAGATTGTCGACTCCACAGCCGAGTGCGACCTGTTGTGTTTCCTGGATGCGTTTTCGGGTTATCACCAAATCAAGATGGCGGTGGAAGACATGGAGAAGACAGCCTTCCTGACCCCATGTGGAGTGTACTGCTACACCTGCATGCCGTTCGGGTTGCGCAACGCGGGCGCGACCTTCCAGCGGCTGATGCACATTGCCTTAGGCCGACAGCTTGGGAAAAACACCGAGGCTTACGTCGACGACATTGTGGTGAAATCTCGGGAGGCAAGGACCTTGATCCAGGATTTGGAGGAGACCTTCGCAAGCCTCCGCCAGGTGGACCTGCGACTCAACCCGGAGAAGTGTGTGTTCGGCGTCCCTTCCGGCAAGCTACTGGGCTTCCTCGTATCCAACAGGGGGATCGAGGCCAACCCGGAGAAGGTCAAGGTAATCGAGGACATGAGTCCACTGCAAATCCTCAGAGAAATGCAGAAGTTCGCCGGTCGCGTGATTGTGTTAGGACGCTTCATCTCCAAGCTGGGGGAGCGTGCCCTGCCGTTCTTATATCCCCCACTCAGGACAAGCTCTGCTATGCCGTACAGCTCTGTATCCAGCAGGGCAAGAAGGTCTCCAACAACATAGCAGAATATGAGGGCCTCATAGTAGGCCTGAAAGCTGCAACAACACTGGAAGTGAAGCGCCTCATCATCAAGGGCGATTCACAACTCCTCGTCAACTTCTCCAACAAGGTGTACGAGCCAAAGGACGAGCACATGGAGGCATATCTTGCGGAAGTACGCAAGATGGAGAAGCAGTTCTGGGGGATGGAGTTGCAGCATGTGCCCCGCGGCACCAACCAAGAGGCTGATGACATCGCCAAGAGGGCGTCCAGGCGACTGCCTCAGGGACCTGGCATTTTTGAGGAGCGACTCTTCAAGCCGCCGGCGGCACCATCACTTTCAAGCACGGCACAACCTCGGGAAGAACTCCCTCAGCCACCTGCCACAGGAGCCCCGGCCTGTGGCCCGACCTCAGGAGCGCGCCTACTCTTGGTGCTGGAGCCTCAGGAGGGATGCTGGCCCACGGAATTCAAGAACTACCTGATGCAAGGGACACTGCCAGAGAAAGAGGAGGACGCGGAATGCGTGGCCCGGCAGGCCACGGCCTACTGCATCCAAGATGGTGAGTTATACCGGAAGCGGCTAAATGACGTTTCCCTATGTTGCATCTCCAGGGAATAGAGGAAGGAGCTGTTGGTTGACATACACGGTGGAGATTGCGGACACCACTCATCATCACGGACCCTCGTCCACAAGGCATTTCACAGTGGGTTCTACTGGCCTACGACACTCAACGATGCGACTGAGCTGGTGAAGTCCTGCGAAGCCTGCCAATTCCACGCCAAGCAGATCCATCAGCCAGCTCAGGGCCTGCAGACCATCCTGCTCTCGTGGCCATTCACGGTCTGGGGGCTGGATATCTTGGGCCCGTTCCCTCGAGCGCCTAGGGGCTACCACTACCTCTACGCCGCCATCGACAAGTTCACCAAGTGGGCAGAGGTGGAAGCCGTCTGCACCATCCCAGCCGATTCTACGGTCAAGTTCATCAAGGGCCTCGTGAGCCGGTTTGGGGTCCCTAACCGCATCATCACCGACAACGGTTCGTAGTTCACCAGCAATCTCTTCAAAATGTATTGCGCTAACCTTGGAACGCAGATATGCTATGCTTCGGTGGCGCACCCCCGGAGTAACGGCCAGGCCGAACGCGCCAACACGGAGGTCCTGAGGGGCCTCAAGACCAGGACCTTCAAGAAGAAGCTAGAGGCCTGCGGCAGAGGCTGGTACGACGAGCTCCAGTCTGTGCTCTGGTCCATCCGCACTACCGCCACCAAGCCAACTGGCGAGACCCCGTTCTTCCTCGTCTACGGAGCAGAAGCGGTTCTCCCTCACGAGGTCAGGCATCGCTCTGCATGGGTCCTAGCGTTTGATGAGGCGCAACAGAATGCCATGCGGGGGATGGACCTCGTGCTAGGGGAGGATTGCCCCCGTGAAGCCACGCTACGGGCGACAAGATACCAGCAGGCGCTGCGGCGGTATCACTATCGCAACATGCGCCCGAGGACGCTCGAGGTAGGTGACCTCGTACTCCGACGGGTGCTCTCCAGGGAAGGGCTGCATAAGCTTTCACCCATGTGGGAGGGCCCGTTCAAGGTCGTCCATGTCTCCAGGCCTGGCGCCGCGCGCCTGGAGACTCAGGATGGGGTGCCCATCCCGAACACCTGGAAGATCCAGCACCTCTGGAAGTTTTACCCCTGAAGAAAGGCCCAGTGCCTGTGAAGAAGGCCCGGTGCCTGTGAAGCTCGTCGCCCGAAGAAAGGCCCGGTGCCTGTGAAGAAGGCCTAGTGCCTGTGAAGCTCGCCACCCATGACACTCTCATGTAATAATGAGTGGGGTTGTACACGCCTGATACGTCTCCAACGTATCTACTTTTCCAAACACTTTTGCCCTTATTTTGGACTCTAACTTGCATGATTTGAATGAAACTAACCCGGACTGACGCTGTTGTCAGCAGAACTGCCATGATGTTGTTTTATGTGTAGAAAAGAAAAGTTCTCGGAATGTCCTGAAAATCAACGGGGGCACTTTTGGAAAATATAAAAAATATTGGC
>NC_057813.1:456642635-456720349 GCF_018294505.1 Triticum aestivum | reverse complement strand
TCCCCTGGGTGCGCCCCTCTGTCTCGTGGGCCCCCTGGACCTCCACCGGCCTCAACTCCAACTCCATATATTCATGTTCGGGGAGAAAAAATTCAGAGAGAAAGTTTCATCGCGTTTTACGATACGGAGCCGCCGCCAAGCCCTAACCTCTCTCGGGAGGGCTGATCTGGAGCCCGTTCGGGGCTCCGGAGAGGGGGATTCATCGCCGCCGTCGTCATCAACCATCCTCCATCACCAATTTCATGATGCTCACCACCGTGCGTGAGTAATTCCATCGTAGGCTTGCTGGACGGTGATGGGTTGGATGAGATTTACCATGTAATCAAGTTAGTTTTGTTAGGGTTTGATCCCTAGTATCTACTATGTTTTGAGATTGATGTTGCTATGACTTTGCTATGCTTAATGCTTGTCACTAGGGCCCGAGTGCCATGATTTCAGATCTGAACCTATTATGTTTTCATGAATATATGTGTGTTCTTGATCCTATCTTGCAAGTCTATAGTCACCTATTATGTGTTATGATCCGACAACCCCGAAGTGACAATAATCGGGATACTTCTCGGTGATGACCGTAGTTTGAGGAGTTCATGTATTCACTATGTGCTAATGCTTTGTTCCGGTTCTCTATTAAAAGGAGGCCTTAATATCCCTTTGTTTCCACTAGGACCCCGCTGCCACGGGAGGTTAGGACAAAAGATGTCATGCAAGTTTTTTTTCCATAAGCACGTATGACTATTTACGGAATACATGCCTACATTACATTGATGAACTGGAGCTAGTTCTCTGTCACCCTATGTTATAGCTATTACATGAGGAATCACATCTGGCGTAATTATCCATCACTGATCCATTGCCTATGAGCTTTTCACATATTGTTCTTCACTTATTTACTTTTCCGTTGCTATTGTTACAATCATTACAAAAGCCAAAAACATTACTTTTGCTACCGTTACCTTTATTATCATACTACTTTGCTACTAAATACTTTGCTGCAGATTCTAAGTTATCCAGGTCTGGTTGAATTGACAACTCAACTGCTAATACTCAAGAATATTCTTTGGCTCCCCTTGTGTCGAATCAATAAATTTGTGTTGAATACTTTACCCTCGAAAGCTGTTGCGATCCCCTACACTTGTGGGTTATCAAGACTAATTTCTGGCGCCGTTGCCGGGGAGCATAGATCTCTGAGTCACTTGGGATTTATATCTGTTGATCACTATGAAGAACTTGAAAGACGAAAGAACCAAGATTCTGCCCTCAACTACGAGGGGAGGTAAGGAACTGCCATCTAGCTCTGCACTAGATTCTCCTTCCATTATTAGTAAGCTTGCGACACCTAAACCTGCTACTGCTATGAATTCTAATATGTCGCATGTTGTTGATGATGCCACTTCTGCTATGCATGATACTTATGATGAAACTACTTCTGTGCGTGATACTACTTTGCCATTAGGTGAATTTCTTGATGAACAACTTGCTATAGTTAGGGGGAATGAAATTATTGAAGATGCTATTATTGATGATAGTGATGATGAAAATTCTCCCAATGATTATGAATTGCCTGTTGTTCTTGAGGGTTATGTTATGAATGAAGAAGCTGCTAGAGCTATCTTTGCTTGCAATGATAGATATGATCTTAAGAAATTATTAGCTAAATGGAAGCAGCAGTCTCTTAATGCTAGAATGAAACCTGACCCTGCTTTTGCTACTTCACCTATCTGTGTTACTGATAAGGATTATGAATTCTCTGTTGATCCTGAGATTATTACCTTAGTTGAATCTGATCCTTTTTATGGCCTTGAATCTGAAACTGTTGTGGCACATCTTACCAAGTTGAATGATATAGCCACCCTGTTTACTCATGATGATAAATCTCGCTATTATTATATCCTTAAGATATTCCCGTTCTCGTTAAAGGGTGATGCTAAGACTTGGTATTATTCTCTTGCTCCTGGTTGTGTGCGTAGTCCCCAGGATATGATTTATTACTTCTCTGCTAAATATTTTCCTGCTCATAAGAAACAAGCTGCCTTGCGGGAAATATATAATTTTGTGCAAATCAAAGAAGAGAGTCTCCCACAAGCTTGGGGGAGGCTTCTCCGATTACTTAATGCTTTGCCTGATCATCCTCTTAAGAAAAATGAAATACTTGATATCTTTTATAATGGACTAGCCGTTGCTTCCAAGGATTACTTGGATAGTTGTGCTAGTTGTGTTTTCAGGGAAAGAACAGTCAACGAAGCTGAATTGCTATTGAATAATATGTTGACTAATGAAAATAATTGGACCCTTCCTGAGCCAATTCCTGAGGCAATTCCTGAACCAATTGAGCCAACTCCTGAGCCTATTCCTAAACCCACTTCGAAGAAGAGAGGTTTTTTTATTTCTCAGTCCTGAAGATATGCAAGAGGCAAAGAAATCAATGAAAGGAAAAGGTATTAAAGCTGAAGATGTTAAGAATTTACCTCCTATTGAAGAAATACATGGTCTTAATATACCGCCTGTTGAAGAACCACATTGTCTTGATAACCCGACACAGGTAGTAAAGGTAAATTCTCTCTATAGATATGATAAAGTTGAAATCCCCTCTACTAAATTTCATAGCCCATGCTTAGACAAATTTGATGACTTTATGGTTAGACAAGAAAGTTTTAATGCTTATGTTGGTAGAGAGTTAAAGAGTAATGCTTTCGAGATAGGACACGTGAGCGATAATATGTCTAGAGTTAAAGGGGAACTCAAACTCATTAGCAAATATGCTTCTATGTTGCTACTCAAGATGAGCAAGTACTTAAAGCTCAAAATGATTTGCTTGATGAATAAATTATAAAAATGACTTTTCTGTTAGAATGGCTACTAGAACTGGTAGAATGAGTCAGGAACCTTTGTATCCTGAAGGCCACCCTAAGACAATCGAGCAAGATTCTCAGAGAAATAATTTAGAGGCACCTAGTTCTTCTAAAAAGAAGAAAAATAAAAACGATATGACTTTGCATGCTTCTAGTGAACCTACTGTAGACACACCTGAGAATCCCAATGATATTTCTATTTCTGATGCTGAAACACAATCAGGTGATGAACATGAACCTAGTGATAATGTTAATGATAATGTTCATGTTGATGCTCAACCTAGCAAAAACAATGAAGTAGAGATTGAACCTGCTGTTGATCTTGATAACCCACAATCAAAGAATCAACGTTACGATAAGAGAGATTTTGTTGCTAGGAAGCACGGTAAAGAAAGAGAACCATGGGTTCAGAAACCCATGCCCTTTCCTCCAAAACCATCCAAGACAAAGGATGATGAGGATTTTGAGCGCTTTGCTGAAACGATGAGACCTATTTTCTTACGTATGCGCTTAACTAATATGCTTAAAGTAAATCCTTATGCTAAGTATATGAAGGATATCATTACAAACAAAAGAAAGATACCGGAAGCCGAAATTTCCACCATGCTTGCTAATCACACTTTTAAGGGTGGAATACCAAAGAAACTTGGAGATCCAGGTGTACCAACTATACCATGCTCCATTAAAAGAAATTATGTTAGAACTGATTTATGTGATCTTGGAGCCGGTGTTAGTGTTATGCCTCTCTCTTTATATCGTAGACTTGAATTGAATAAGTTGACACCTACTAAAATATCTTTGCAAATGGCTGATAAATCAACTGCTATACCTATCGGTATTTGTGAGGATGTGCCTGTTGTGGTTGCAAATGCCCCTATCTTAACAGACTTTGTTATTCTTGATATTCTCGAGGACGATAGTATGCCTATTATCCTTGGTAGACCCTTTTTGAATACTGCAGGGGCTGTTATTGATTGCAACAAAGGCAATGTCACTTTTCATGTTAATGGTAATGAGCATACGGTACACTTTCTGAGGAAACAATCTCAAGTTCATAGCATCAATTCTATTGGAAAAGTTCCAACTAGCATTATTGGAGGTTTTGAATTTCCTCTCCCTACTCTCCCTACTTAGTGTTATTCGAAATTCCTCCGATTCCGTGTTATTCGGAATGAGTTTCTTAACAAGACTTGATCAACCTTGTTAGTGGATTCATTTTGATGATCATGAGATGGATAAAACTAGAAGGCACAACCTTCTGTACCCACTTTTTACTTTCTGTTATTTAGAATAAATAAAGCAAAAATAGTATTATCTGTCTGTTTTCTGAATTATCCGTGCAATAAAAAATATCCCAAAAATAAAAGTGCTCCAAATGCCCTGCAAATTTAGTACGATTTTTTGGAATAATTGAGGATTTTAGGCACTGAAATCACTGCAGGAGGGGCAAGCACCAGGCCACGAGAGTGGAGGGCGCGCCCACCCCACCTGGGCGCGCCCCCCTGTCTCGTGGGCCCTTGGTGACCCCCCTCCACTTATGCCAGCACCCACACACTTCATCTTCTACCCAAAAAAATCCCCATCTAGCTCAAGCACGATTTCTAGCTCATTTTGCTGCGATTTTCGATCTCCTTGCTCAAAGCTCCATTCACAAAACTGCTTTGGGAGATTGTTGCTTGGTATGTGACTCCTCCATTGGTCCAATTAGTTTTTGTTCTAGTGCTTTTTTATTATTCATTGCAAATTTTTGCTGCATAGGTGACCATGTTCTTGAGCTTGCATGTTAAATTTATGAGGTCCCAAGCAATTCTAATGCATGATATAGGCTCTAGGCACTTGTAGGAGTAGTTGCTATCAATCTTGTTTAGTTTTATTCACTTTTATTTTGAAGTTACTAAAATTTCAGTAATTTTTCAAAAAAATAATTATGTCTAGGAGAATGTACCAAGGTGGTTCCTCGGTAAAGATAGGGCCCAAGATTGCTATACGTGAGCAAGATGTTGAATTACCGAGGGACGTGGATGTACGAGCTTGTGAGTGGCCATCCGATGATTTTATGGTCGAAGCAGGCTTTAAGGTGGAATTTTACGCATATGTGCGTAATGCTGAGCTGGAGGACTTCTTACAAGATAAGTGTCCTCAGTACTATCAATTGACTGATTCCTTTGTGCGGCGGTTTAAATATAACTGTACGCGTAATTCTCCTAGTGTCCTATTTGATATTTATGATACATCTTATACCATGGACTTAGAGGATTTTACTACTGCTTGCAAACTCCCGCAGTGGGGTAATATTAATGATCCTCACAAATCTGAATTTAGAGATTTCCTCGCTAGTGTTACTATGGGAGAATCCAGGGACATAGCACAAGCTACCATAGGGAGCATTCATTTTCCTGCTATACATTATTTTGCTCTCTTCATTGGTAGATGCATTAACGGTAAGGATGAAGCATGTCACATGTGTGTCCCTGATCTTTGTGTCCTCAAGAGTGCTGTGTTGGGTTATAAAGGTTATAACTTGGGGGCAATAGTCGCACGTAGGTTGCAGAATAATAGTAGAACTGGAGATTTATTTGGAGGAATTTATGCAACCCATGTGGCTAATTATCTTGGTATAGCCCCACGAGAAGGGGATATGATGATACCTCCTGTTTATTTAGATTATGACGCTATAGTAAATCATCAATTTCTTAGGAGGAATGAACAATTCCTCCAATATCGACTAATCTATGACAGACGCAACATCGTCCATGTTACTCTTCCTGCTCCTCTCCTTTTTGATTATCAGGCAAAAGGAAGATATGTTGTTACTAGGGAGGAAATAGCTGAACATGAGCAGAGAGCGGAGGCAGCTCGCCAACATGCCACAACTCAGGAGGCGGTTACCGCTGCGTCTCAGTACGACCCCATCTACAACTATGGATATCAGCCAGGCGGTCCATGGTATTGTACCAACTCAGGCCAAAAGCCTAAGCTTGGGGGAGTACATATTTCTCACCGACTTTACATTCATGTTCACACACTAGTCGTCGGTGCTCATACTCTTTCATTGTATTATCCATGCTAGTTTAAATTCCTTTTTCTCGCTTTCTTCTTGTGTGTTTGATAAACCTTAAGAAAAACCAAAAAAATTAGTTAGTTTAATTTCCATGCTTGTAGTAGAATTAAAATGAAAACCCAAAAAGATTTCTCGTTCTTCTTCTTAATTGTTGGGAGCTTTCCCGTGTAAATAGGTTTCTTTTCTTTTCTTTCCTTTGGGGGTCGAGAAGACCTTATTGAAAATGCTTAGTGGCTCTCTTATGCATGATTGTTTATTTAACTTAGAGCCCATATTACTATCTTCTTTCTTGAGTTGAATGCTTGCAGATTCCAGCTTACTCCAATGCACGTGCACTATTATTATTATACACATCGTTCGGTCGTGCAAGTGAAAGGCAATAATGACGATATATGATGGACTTATTGAGATGAGAAAAGCTGGTATGAACTCGACCTCTCTTGTTTTTGTAAATATGATGAGTTCATCGTTTCTGATTCAGCTTATTATGAAGTAAACATATTTGCAATGACATTTAGAGATTATAGTTGCTTGTGCTATGCTTGATTAGCTATGAGTTATAATGATTTACCTTGCGTGCCAACATGCTATTAGAATGATTATGATATGGTATGATGGGATGGTATCCTCCTTTGAATGAGTTGAGTGACTCGACTTGGCACATGTTCACGCATGTAGTGGAAACAAATCAACATAGCCTTCATGATATTTATGTTCATGGTAGATTATATCCTACTCATGCTTGTACTCGGTGTGAATTAATTTTAATGCATGTTTATGACTGTTGTCGCTCTCTCAGTTGGTTGCTTCCCAGTCTTTTGCTAGCCTTCACCTGTACTAAGCGGGAATACTGCTTGTGCATCCGAACTCCTTAAACCCCAAAGTTGTTGCATATGAGTCCACCATACCTACCTATATGCAGTATTTACCTGCCGTTCCAAGTAAATTTGTATATGCCAAACTCCAAACCTTCAAATGAAATTCTGTTTTGTATGCTCGAGCAGCTCATGTTACAACTAGGGCTGCCTATATCTTCCATGCTAGGTGGGTTATTCTCAAGAGGAGTGGACTGCGCTCCTCATTCACGAGAAAGGGCCGGTAACCGGGATGCCTAGTCCCATGATCTAAAAAGATCAAAGAAAATCAATATAATTAAACAAAACTCCCCCAGGGCTGTTGTTAGTTGGAGGCACTCGTTGTTTCAAGCAAGCCTTGGATTGATGCTTGTTGGTGGTTGGGGGAGTATAAACCTTAGCCATTCTGTGTGGGAACTGCCTATAATGCATGTAGTATGAAGATACAACCATCTCATAGTTGTTGCGTTGACAGCAAAAGTATGCCGCTCAAAATGTTATTCAATCTCTATTTTAAAATCGAACTCTGGCACCTCTACAAATCCCTGCTTCCCTCTGCGAAGGGCCTACTATTTACTTTTATGTTGAGTCATCACCCTTCTTATTAAAAAGCACCCGCTGGAGAGCGCACTGTCATTTGCATTCATTACTATTGGTTTATATTGGGTATGACTTGACTGGATCTCTTTTACCATGAATTACAATGTTTAGTCAATCCTTGATCTTTAAAGGTGCTCTGCATTTGTGTTTTGCGGTCTCAGAAAGGGCTAGCGAGATACCATTTTGTTATATCATGTTATGATTGTTTTGAGAAAGTGTTGTCATCCGAGTTTTATTATTATGGCTCGCTAGCTGATTATGCTATTGATATGAGTAATTGTGAGACCTAGGTGTTATTATGAGTATGGTTAGTTCATAATATTTGTTGAAACCTAAATGATGGCTTTGCATGTTTACAAAAACAAGAGCAAACAAAGTTTGTAAAAGTTTTTCTTTATCACTTTCAGTTTATCAACTGAATTGCTTGAGGACAAGCAAAGGTTTAAGCTTGGGGAGTTGATACGTTTCCAACGTATCTACTTTTCCAAACACTTTTGCCCTTGTTTTGGACTCTAACTTGCATGATTTGAATGAAACTAACCCGGACTGACGTTGTTTTCAGCAGAACTGCCATGATGTTGTTTTATGTGTATAAAAGAGAAGTTCTCGGAATGTCCTGAAAATCCACGGAGGCACTTTTTGGAAAATATAAAAAATACTAGCGAAAGAATCAAGACCAGGGGGCCCACACCCTGTCCACGAGGGTGGGGGGCGCGCCCCCCTGTCTCGTGGGCCCCCTGTGTTGGAAATATGCCCTAGAGGCAATAATAAAAGTATTATTATATTTCATTGTTCATGATAATTGTCTTTTATTCATGCTATAACTGTATTATCCGGAAATCGTAATACACGTGTGAATACTTAGACCACAATATGTCCCTGGTAAGCCTCTAGTTGACCAGCTCGTTGTGATCAACAGATAGTCATGGTTTCCTGACTATGGACATTGGATGTCATTGATAACGGGATCACATCATTAGGAGAATGATGTGATGGACAAGACCCAATCCTAAGCATAGCATAAAAGATCGTGTAGTTCGTTTTGCTAGAGCTTTGCCAATGTCGAATATCTCTTCCTTAGACCATGAGATCGTGTAACTCCCGGATACCGTAGGAGTGCCTTGGGTGTATCAAATGTCACAACGTAACTGGGTGACTATAAAGGTGCATTACAGGTATCTCCGAAAGTAGCTGTTGGGTTGACACGGATCAAGACTGGGATTTGTCACTCCGTATGACGGAGAGGTATCTCTGGGCCCACTCGGTAATGCATCATCATATTGAGCTCAATGTGACCAAGGTGTTGGACACGGGATCATGCATTACGGTACGAGTAAAGTGACTTGCCAGTAACGAGACTGAACAAGGTATTGGGATACCGACGATCGAGTCTCGGGCAAGTAACGTACCGATTGACAAAGGGAATTGCATACAGGGTTTGATCGAATCCTCGACATCGTGGTTCATCCGATGACAACATCGAGGAGCATGTGGGAGCCATCATGGGTATCCAGATCCCGCTGATGGTTATTGACTGAGAGCGTCTCGGTCATGTCTGCATGTCTCCCGAACCCGTAGGGTCTACACACTTAAGGTTCGGTGACGCTAGGGTTATGAAGATATGTATATGCAGAAACCCGAATGTTGTTCGGAGTCCCGGATGAGATCCCGAACGTCACAAGGAGTTCCGGAATGGTCCGGAGGTAAAGAATTATATATAGGAAGTGCTATTTCGGGCATCGGGACAAGTTTCGGGGTTATCGGTATTGTACCGGGACCACCGGAAGGGTCCCGGGGGTCCACCGGGTGGGGCCACCTGTCCCGGGGGGCCACATGGGCTGTAGGGGGTGCGCCTTGGCCTTCATGGGCCAAGGGCACCAGCCCCTATAGGCCCATGCGCCTAGAGTTTCCCCCTAGGAGGAGTCCTAGTGGTGGAAGGCACCCCTAGGTGCCTTGGGGGGGAGGGAAACCTCCCCTAGGCCGCCGCCCCCCTAGTAGATCTCATCTACTAGGGCCGGCGCCCCCCTGGCACCCCTATA
Source organism: Triticum aestivum (assembly GCF_018294505.1). Lineage (NCBI taxonomy): Eukaryota > Viridiplantae > Streptophyta > Magnoliopsida > Poales > Poaceae > Triticum > Triticum aestivum. The sequence continues at coordinate 456,710,946 of NC_057813.1, read as the reverse complement.
TATAGTGGGGGAGAGGAGGGACTTCATACACCAGCCCCTGGCGCCTCCATCTCCCCCCCGTTACGTCTCTCCCTCGTAGTCTCGGCGAAGCCCTGCTGCTGTGACACCCTGCATCCACCACCACGCCGTCGTGCTGCTGGATCTTCATCAACCTCTCCTTCCCCCTTGCTGGATCAAGAAGGAGGAGACGTCTCCCGTCCCGTACGTGTGTTGAACGCGGAGGTGCCGTCCGTTCGGCGCTGGTCATCGGTGATTTGGATCACGTCGAGTACGACTACATCATCACCTTGCAAGCTTCCGTACGCGATCTACAAGTGGTATGTAGATGCAAACTCTCTCCCTTGACTCGTTGCTTAGATGAACTCATAGATGGATCTTGGTGAAACCGTAGGAAATTTTTTTAATTTTCTGCAACGTTCCCCAACAGTGGCATCATGAGCTAGGTCTATGCGTAGTTCTCTTTGCACGAGTAGAACACAATTTTGTTGTGGGCGTGGATTTTGTCATCTTACTTGCCTCTACTAGTCTTTTCTTGCTCAACGGTATTGTGGGATGAAGCGGCCCGGACCAACCTTACACGTACGCTTACGTGAGACCGGTTCCACCGACTGACATGCACTAGTTGCATAAGGTGGCTGGCGGGTGTCTGTCTCTCCCACCTTAGTTGGAGCGGAATCGATGAACAGGGCCCTTATGAAGGGTAAATAGAAGTTGACAAAATCACGTTGTGGTGATTCGTAGGTAAGAAAACGTTCTTGCTAGAGCCCAATTGCAGCCACGTAAAAGATGCAACAACAATTAAAGGACGTCTAACTTGTCTTTGCAGCGATTGATCATGTGATGTGATATGGCCAGAAGTTGTGATGAATGATGAATTGTGATGTATGAGATCATGTTCTTTGTAATAGGATTCACGACTTGCATGTCGATGAGTATGACAACCGGCAGGAGCCATAGGAGTTGTCTTTATTTTTTGTATGACCTGCGTGTCATTGAATAACGTCATGTAAACTACTTTACTTTATTGCTAAACGTTAGTCATAGAAGTAGAAGTAGTCGTTGGCGTGACAACTTCATGAAGACATGATGATGGAGATCATGATGATGGAGATCATGGTGTCAAGCCGGTGACAAGATGATCATGGAGCCCCGAAGATGAAGATCAATGGAGCTATATGATATTGGCCATATCATGTCACAACTATATAATTGCATGTGATGTTTATTATGTATTATGCATCTTGTTTACTTAGGACGACGGTAGTAAATAAGATGATCCCTTATAAAATTTCAAGAAGTGTTCTCCCCTAACTGTGCACCGTTGCTACAGTTCGTCGCTTCTAAGCACCACGTGATGATCGGGTGTGATGGATTCTTACGTTCACATACAACGGGTGTAAGACAGTTTTACACAGCGAAAACACTTAGGGTTAACTTGACGAGCCTAGCATGTGCAGACATGGCCTCGGAACACGAGACCGAAAGGTCGAACACGAGTCGTATGGAAGATACGATCAACATGAGAATGTTCACCGACGATGACTAGTCCGTCTCACGTGATGATCGGACACGGGCTAGTCAACTCGGATCGTGTAAACACTTAGATGACTAGAGGGATGTCTAATCTAAGTGGGAGTTCATAATTTGATTAGAACTTTATTATCATGAACTTAGTCTAAAACCTTTGCAAATATGTCTTGTAGATCAATGGCCAACGCTAATGTCAACATGAACTTCAATGCGTTCCTAGAGAAAACCAAGCTGAAAGATGATGGCAGCAACTATACGGACTGGGTCCGAAACCTGAGGATCATCCTCATAGCTGCCAGGAAACAATATGTCCTAGAAGGACCGCTAGGTGACGCTCCCGTCCCAGAGAACCAAGACATTATGAATGCTTGGCAAACTCGCGCTGATGATTACTCCCTCGTTCAGTGCGGCATGCTTTACAGCTTAGAACCGGGGCTCCAAAAGCGTTTTGAGCATTACGGAGCATATGAGATGTTCGAAGAGCTGAAACTAGTTTTCCAAGCTCATGCCCGGGTCGAGAGATATGATGTCTCCGACAAGTTCTACAGTTGTAAGATGGAGGAAAATAGTTCTGTCAGTGAGCACATCCTGAAGATGTCTGGGTTGCACAACCGTATGACCCAGCTGAACATTAACCTCCCAGATGAGGCGGTCATTGACAGAATCCTCCAGTCGCTCCCACCAAGCTACAAGAGCTTTGTGATGAACTACAACATGCAGGGGATGGAAAAGACCATTCCTGAAGTGTTCTCGATGCTGAAGTCAGCAGAGGGTGAAATCAAGAAAGAACATCAAGTGTTGATGGTCAATAAGACCACTAAGTTCAAGAAGGGCAAGGGTAAGAAGAACTTCAAGAAGGACGGCAAAGATGTTGCCGCGCCTGGTAAGCCAGTTACCGGGAAGAAGTCAAAGAATGGACCTAAGCCTGAGACTGAGTGCTTTTATTGCAAGGGGAAGGGTCACTGGAAGCGGAACTGCCCCAAATACTTAGCGGATAAGAAGGCCGGCAACACCAAAGGTATATTTGATATACATGTGATTGATGTGTACCTTACCAGTACTCGTAGTAACTCCTGGGTATTTGATACCGGTGCCGTTGCTCATATTTGTAACTCACAGCAGGAGCTGCGGAATAAACAGAGACTGGCGAAGGACGAGGTGACGATGCGCGTCGGGAATGGTTCCAGAGTCGATGTGATCGCCGTCGGCACGCTGCCTCTACATTTACCTACGGGATTAGTTTTGAACCTTAATAATTGTTATTTAGTGCCAAGTTTGAGCATGAACATTGTATCAGGATCTCGTTTAATACGAGATGGCTACTCATTTAAGTCTGAGAATAATGGTTGTTCGATTTATATGAGAGATATGTTTTATGGTCATGCTCCGATGGTCAATGGTTTATTCTTAATGAATCTCGAACGTAATATTACACATGTTCATAGTGTAGATGCCAAAAGATTTAAAGTTGATAACGATAGTCCCACATACTTGTGGCACTGCCGCCTTGGTCACATTGGTGTCAAGCGCATGAAGAAGCTCCATGTCGATGGACTTTTAGAGTCTCTTGATTATGAATCGTTTGACACGTGCGAACCATGCCTTTTGGGCAAAATGACCAAGACTCCGTTCTCCGGAACAATGGAGCGAGCAACCAACTTGTTGGAAATCATACATACCGATGTGTGCGGTCCAATGAGCGTTGAGGCTCGCGGAGGATATCGTTATGTTCTCACTCTCACAGATGACTTGAGTAGATATGGGTATGTCTACTTAATGAAACACAAGTCTGAGACCTTTGAAAAGTTCAAGGAATTTCAGAATGAGGTAGAGAATCAACGTGATCGAAAGATAAAATTCTTACGATCAGATCGTGGAGGAGAATACTTAAGTCACGAATTTGGTACACACTTAAGGCAATGCGGAATCATTTCACAGCTCACGCCGCCTGGAACACCTCAGCGAAACGGTGTGTCCGAACGTCGTAATCGCACCCTATTGGATATGGTGCGGTCTATGATGTCCCTTACCGATTTACCGCTATCATTTTGGGGATACGCTCTAGAGACAGCTACATTCACTTTAAATAGGGCACAGTCTAAATCCTTTGAGACGACACCGTATGAATTATGGTTTGGAAAGAAACCTAAGCTGTCGTTCCTGAAAGTTTGGGGATGCGATGCTTATGTCAAGAAACTTCAACCTGAAAAGCTCGAACCCAAGTCGGAAAAATGCGTATTCATAGGATACCCTAAGGAAACTGTAGGGTATACCTTCTACTTAAGATCCGAAGGCAAGATCTTTGTTGCCAAGAACGGATGCTTTCTGGAAAAAGAGTTTCTCTCGAAAGAAGTAAGTGGGAGGAAAGTAGAACTCGATGAAGTACTACCTCTTGAGCGGGAAAGTGGCGCAGCGCAGGAAACCGTTCCTGTGATGCCCACACCAACTGAGGAGGAAAACAATGATAATGATCAAGGTACTTCGGATCAAGTTACTGCTGAACTTCGTAGGTCCACAAGGACACGTTCCGCACCAGAGTGGTACGGCAACCCTGTCCTGGAAATCATGTTGTTAGACAACAATGAACCTTCGAACTATGAAGAAGCAATGGCGGGCCCGGATTCCAACAAATGGCTTGAAGCCATGAAATCCGAGATAGAATCCATGTATGAAAACAAAGTATGGACTTTGACAGACTTGCCCGATGATCGGCGAGCGATAGAAAACAAATGGATCTTTAAGAAGAAGACGGACGCGGATGGTAATGTTACCATCTATAAGGCTCGACTTGTCGCTAAGGGTTATCGACAAGTTCAAGGGATTGACTACGACAAGACTTTCTCTCCCGTAGCGAAGCTGAAGTCCGTCCGAATCATGTTAGCAATTGCCGCATACTATGATTATGAGATATGGCAGATGGACGTCAAAACTGCATTCCTTAATGGGCATCTTAAGGAAGAACTGTATATGATGCAGCCGGAAGGTTTTGTCGATCCTCGGAACGCTAACAAAGTATGCAAGCTCCAGCGATCCATTTATGGACTGGTGCAAGCATCTCGGAGTTGGAACATTCGCTTTGATGAGATGATCAAAGCGTTTGGGTTTATGCAGACTTATGGAGAAGCCTGCGTTTACAAGAAAGTGAGTGGGAGCTCTGTAGCATTTCTCATATTATATGTAGATGACATACTCTTGATGGGAAATAATATAGAATTTCTGGACAGCATTAAGGCCTACTTGAATAAGTGTTTTTCAATGAAGGACCTTGGAGAAGCTGCTTATATATTAGGCATCAAGATCTATAGAGATAGATCGAGACGCCTCATAGGTCTTTCACAAAGCACATACCTTGATAAGATTTTGAAGAGATTCAGAATGGATCAGTCCAAGAAGGGGTTCTTGCCTATGTTACAAGGTATGAGACTGAGATCAGCTCAGTCACCGACCACGGCAAAAGATAAAGAAGAGATGAGTGTCATCCCCTATGCTTCAGCCATAGGATCTATTATGTATGCCATGCTGTGTACCAGACCCGATGTAAACCTTGCCGTAAGTTTGGTAGCAAGATACCAAAGTAATCCCGGCAAGGAACACTGGACAACGGTCAAGAATATCCTGAAGTACCTGAAAAGGACGAAGGACATGTTTCTCGTTTATGGAGGAGACGAAGAGCTCGTCGTAAAGGGTTACGTCGACGCTAGCTTCGACTCAGATCTGGATGACTCTAAGTCACAAACCGGATACGTGTATATGTTGAATGGTGGAGCAGTAAGCTGGTGCAGCTGCAAGCAGAGCGTCGTGGCGGGATCTACGTGTGAAGCGGAGTACATGGCAGCCTCGGAGGCAGCACATGAAGCGATTTGGGTGAAGGAGTTCATCACCGACCTAGGAGTCATACCCAATGCGTCGGGGCCGATCAAACTCTTCTGTGACAACACTGGAGCCATTGCCCTCGCCAAGGAGCCCAGGTTTCACAGGAAGACCAGGCACATCAAGCGTCGTTTCAACTCCATCCATGAAAATGTTCAAGATGGAGACATAGAGATTTGCAAAGTGCACACGGATCTGAATGTCGCAGATCCGCTGACTAAACCTCTCTCGCGTGCAAAACATGATCAACACCAGAACTCTATGGGTGTTCGATTCATCACAATGTAACTAGATTGGTGACTCTAGTGCAAGTGGGAGACTGTTGGAAATATGCCCTAGAGGCAATAATAAAAGTATTATTATATTTCATTGTTCATGATAATTGTCTTTTATTCATGCTATAACTGTATTATCCGGAAATCGTAATACACGTGTGAATACTTAGACCACAATATGTCCCTGGTAAGCCTCTAGTTGACCAGCTCGTTGTGATCAACAGATAGTCATGGTTTCCTGACTATGGACATTGGATGTCGTTGATAACGGGATCACATCATTAGGAGAATGATGTGATGGACAAGACCCAATCCTAAGCATAGCATAAAAGATCGTGTAGTTCGTTTTGCTAGAGCTTTGCCAATGTCGAATATCTCTTCCTTAGACCATGAGATCGTGTAACTCCCGGATACCGTAGGAGTGCCTTGGGTGTATCAAACGTCACAACGTAACTGGGTGACTATAAAGGTGCATTACAGGTATCTCCGAAAGTAGCTGTTGGGTTGACACGGATCAAGACTGGGATTTGTCACTCCGTATGACGGAGAGGTATCTCTGGGCCCACTCGGTAATGCATCATCATATTGAGCTCAATGTGACCAAGGTGTTGGACACGGGATCATGCATTACGGTACGAGTAAAGTGACTTGCCAGTAACGAGACTGAACAAGGTATTGGGATACCGACGATCGAGTCTCGGGCAAGTAACGTACCGATTGACAAAGGGAATTGCATACAGGGTTTGATCGAATCCTCGACATCGTGGTTCATCCGATGACAACATCGAGGAGCATGTGGGAGCCATCATGGGTATCCAGATCCCGCTGATGGTTATTGACTGAGAGCGTCTCGGTCATGTCTGCATGTCTCCCGAACCCGTAGGGTCTACACACTTAAGGTTCGGTGACGCTAGGGTTATGAAGATATGTATATGCAGAAACCCGAATGTTGTTCGGAGTCCCGGATGAGATCCCAGACGTCACAAGGAGTTCCGGAATGGTCCGGAGGTAAAGAATTATATATAGGAAGTGCTATTTCGGGCATCAGGACAAGTTTCGGGGTTATCGGTATTGTACCGGGACCACCAGAAGGGTCCCGAGGGTCCACCGGGTGGGGCCACCTGCCCCGGGGGGCCACATGGGCTGTAGGGGGTGCGCCTTGGCCTTCATGGGCCAAGGGCACCAGCCCCTATAGGCCCATGCGCCTAGAGTTTCCCCCTAGGAGGAGTCCTAGTGGTGGAAGGCACCCCTAGGTGCCTTGGGGGGGAGGGAAACCTCCCCTAGGCCGTCGCCCCCCCTAGTAGATCTCATCTACTAGGGCCGGCGCCCCCTGGCACCCCTATATATAGTGGGGGAGAGGAGGGACTTCATACACCAGCCCCTGGCGCCTCCATCTCCCCCCCGTTACGTCTCTCCCTCGTAGTCTCGGCGAAGCCCTGCTGCTGTGACACCCTGCATCCACCACCACGCCGTCGTGCTGCTGGATCTTCATCAACCTCTCCTTCCCCCTTGCTGGATCAAGAAGGAGGAGACGTCTCCCGTCCCGTACGTGTGTTGAATGTGGAGGTGCCGTCCGTTCGGCGCTGGTCATCGGTGATTTGGATCACGTCGAGTACGACTACATCATCACCTTGCAAGCTTCCGCACGCGATCTACAAGTGGTATGTAGATGCAAACTCTCTCCCTTGACTCGTTGCTTAGATGAACTCATAGATGGATCTTGGTGAAACCGTAGGAAATTTTTTTAATTTTCTGCAACGTTCCCCAACACCCTGGACCTCCACCGACCTCAACTCCAACTCCATATATTCACGTTCAGGGAGAGAAAAATCAGAGAGAAAGTTTCATCACGTTTTATGATACGGAGCCACCGCCAAGCCCTAGTCTCTATCGGGAGGGCTGATCTCGAGTCCGTTCGGGGCTCTGGAGAGGGGGATTCGTCGCCGTCATCATCATCAACCATCCTCCATCACCAATTTCATGATGCTCACCGCCGTGTGTGAGTAATTCCATCGTAGGCTTGCTGGACGGTGATGGGTTGGATGAGATTTACCATGTAATCAAGTTAGTTTTGTTAGGGTTTGATCCCTAGTATCCACTATGTTCTGAGATTGATGTTGCTATGACTTTGCTATGCTTAGTGCTTGTCACTAGGGCCCGAGTGCCATGATTTCAGATCTGAACCTATTATGTTTTCATGAATATATGTGTGTTCTTGATCCTATCTTGCAAGTCTATAGTCACCTATTATGTGTTATGATCCGACAACCCCGAAGTGACAATAATCGGGATACTTCTCGGTGATGACTGTAGTTTGAGGAGTTCATGTATTCACTATGTGCTAATGCTTTCTTCTGGTTCTCTATTAAAAGGAGGCCTTAATATCCCTTAGTTTCTGCTAGGACCCTGCTGCCACGGGAGGGTAGGACAAAAGATGTCATGCAAGTTCTTTTCCATAAGCATGTATGACTATTTACGGAATACATGCCTACATTACATTGATGAACTGTAGCTAGTTCTGTGTCACCCTTGTTATAGCTATTACATGAGGGATCGCATCCGACATAATTATCCATCACTGATCCATTGCCTACGAGCTTTTCACATATTGTTCTTCGCTTATTTACTTTTCTGTTGCTATTGTTACAATCACTACAAAACCCAAAAAACATTACTTTTGCTACCATTACCTTTATTATCATACTACTTTGCTACTAAATACCTTGCTGCAGATACTAAGTTATCCAGGTGTGGTTGAATTGACAACTCAACTGCTAATACTCAAGAATATTCTTTGGCTCCCCTTGTGTCGAATCAATAAATTTGGATTGAATACTTTACCCTTGAAAGTTGTTGCGACCCCCTACACTTGTGGGTTATCAACGCCCGGAGTCTCCGGAGTGCCTCCCTTGGGCCTCGGGGGCTCCCACCCATGCCCAGTGGCAGCACTTAGCTCCGCGCTGGTGGGAAGACGTCGAAGACTAGACTAGGTGCCGGACGCAACTTTTCATTTGCTTTCCGCAGTTGGCTCGCTCTTCCTTGTTTGAACCTTGATTAAAGTTGCTTCTAGTATTCTTTGCCGGTTCTATCCATCATCTTCGGCCCTTGTTTTTTGTTTTCAACTTTTTGTCTGACTTGTTATCTCTCCCGGAAACCTCGCGAGGGGGTTGCTCGGGTGCCCTCGTGAGCCCTTCCTTTTCTGATTTTCACGAGGCTCTCTCGTTCGAGTTCGCAGCGGGAGCACCCTTCCCAGTCCATGCCCCTCGGGCATCACGACACAAAGCACCGAGCCATGGCCAGCAACCCTCGTGACCAAGGTTCAGAAATGATTCTCCCAACAGATTTTTTGCAGCTCTTAAGGCACCCGGGGAGGCCTGAAGAAGGCACCTCGCGAGACGGAAACTACTTCAAACATCCCAAGCTAAGTTTTTCCTATGCGCAGATGCATAACAACGACACCATAACACAACAAAGGAACAATAAATGCAGCGCGATAACTAGGGAATCATAATCTGTTGCACGCCCCCATGGGGCCCCATACTTCTCTTTCTCTCGATGCAGGAAAAGAAGGAAAACAAAACAAAAGCGGCACACACCTTGCAACAGCTTGCGAGGAGGGATCCGCGGCGTCCTCCTGAGCTCAGCCAGACTCCGCCTTGCGCTTCACCGGAGCGTGGCAACGGGACGACCAGCCGCTGCCCTCGAGGCGGGCACGGTGGCATGGTGGTTGATCGTAGCCACCGCTGGAGGAGCTGTCGCCGAAGGAGGAGCCGCTGAAGCTTGACGAGCTGTGGTCGCCACCGGGAGCGGGTTCGCCTTCGTCCTTGTCACGACCGTCGCGAAGGCCGAGCACCTCGTCGACATCGTTGTCTTTAGGGCAGCACCCAACATGGTGGCCATCTTCTCCGAACACCCTCACGTAGAGGGTCGCGTCGCCGTCATACTTGAAGTGGAGGGTGCACTGCCTGCCCAGACCACGCGCACGAGCAAACGTCTGCCAGCCCCGGGCCAGGGCTATGTTGCCGGCGATGGAGATCTCCACCACGACCCAGGAGGCCTTGCTGCAGCAGCCATGCGCCTGCAACTAGAGCCCACCGGGGCCAGCGGCCGGCAGTTCGTTGGTGAAGGAGCGAGGGAGCTGAAGCCAGTTGCTGGCCGGGTTATCCGACCACACAACAAACTCTGGCAGCACCTCCGCCGAGTGGAAGCGCGGCCGGGGAGACCATGCAGCCACGACACGCCTGCCCCCACCAACCGGCCTGCCTCGACATGGGCGGCCACCACCGCATGAAGGGCCATCGCCGCGACCACGGGAATCCACGGCAGGGGTCGCGGGATGCTTGCGAGGACGACCGCGGCCGCGCTTGGGCGGAGGAGAGAGGCCCTTCCTGGCGAGCCTTCCCCTTCTCCGTAGCCGAAAACCTCTTCACGGGCGCCATATGGGGTGCTGCAAGCAGCATGAGCGAGGAAGGAGAAGAGGGCAGGCGGAGCAAGAAGAGATGGACGACGAGGGCTATCGCCCCTCCTCATTTATAGCCCAAGGGAGGCCAACTGTCGACCTCCATGATCGCAGGTAATGATGACTCTTCTTGCATGCAGCAGGGATCGTCAAGTCGGGCAGTTGCCGAGGCAGCATGGGGAAGTGGAGACGCCCACGTCCAATCAGTCGCCATGCGTCAACCAAGGCCACATGCTGTTGGGGCCCGCGGCGCTCCGCACTTGCCCTTTGGCTTTGCTGCTAAGCCAAGTCCAAGCGCGCCTTGGGCCCGAGGGCTACTATCGGCGTTCTGGGAATGGGGGTCCCCAAACTTGCCTACCTGCGGCCTGCGGCGTGGCTCAACCAGTGGCCCAGTACGGCCCATCTTCATCAACCAACACTCAAGACCCTCGCGAGGGGCCAAGCCTCGAGGGGCCGACGACACAAGGCCTCCTCAAGAGTGGCCTCACCAGGCAGGCTCGCGAGGAGGCAGAGAGGTTAAGGCAAGGGGTACCTCGCGAGGTTCCCCTGACGCAAGCCATGACGATCAAGACCAGGCGGGCGCCAACCCGCGCAGTGTCCTTGTTTCCTCTTTGGTGCAAAGGGGGAAAACGCAGACGCAGAGTACCGAGGCATCAGGCAAAGATTTCCATATTAGTGCAACAAGACCAAGACCAGCAGGACGTCAATATGGAGGTCACCGTGGAGCCCAAGACAGCGTCATCACCAGCACCTTTGGTAGGCGAAGACCACCTTTAGTCAAGATAGCTTGTACTAGCTGTCCCCTTTCAAAATGGCCGTTGTTGGATCCCTTCCCGCTCAATATTTGGGAAGAGGACTAGGGCCTCTATAAATAGAGCTAGCCATCATAGTAGAAGGGACAAGCTAAGTTCATCCGCATACCACACCAGCCCAAGAACACCTCACCTCGCGAGGCTGTTCTTCCTCTGTACTGTTCATCATCAGCCCAAGAGGCAATCCACCACCACACACAGGAGTAGGGTATTACAGCACAACAGTGGCCTAAACCTGTATAAATCTTGTGTCTCTTGTGCTGTGAGTTCATCGATCTAGCTTAGGGATCGCGGTGAGGCTGAGAGCGAGATTCGGTAGGAGGAGATCTTCGTGCGCACCCCAGTGTTCAAACCTTAAGGGTTTTGCCGGAACCCTATATCCGACAGTACTATACAAACTAAAAGATGAACTGTAAGAAATACTAGTATGTACGTGCTGAAGAGTTAAAGTAACAAGAAGAAACATATCATAGTTCTGCTGGGGGCTCAGCACAACACACCCCTCAAATAAAACTAAGCACACCTGAAATTAAACTAAGCAACTAATACGGTAGACACTGCATTAGAACCACCATGTGCAACGACACTGCTACCTTACTCGGAGTCCTCATCCATGTCCTCGACTTCGTCCTTGTCCCTCTTCCTCTTGGTCGATACTTCTTTTCTTGATCCGCACACTTGGCTCTTGCTCTTCATCCAACCCTTGTAGATATTGAAACAAAGGTAGCCGTCCATTGTAGCGTAGTGGAAGTGGTCTATATCTAGTACATTCCACTGCCATGCACGATGAAATGTGTGCGGAGGTTTCTTCAGTTTACCATACGAAGGATGAACCATGGCTCCTGCCAGGGTCAGCATTGAAGGCTGATCACGGGAGGGCACTAACCTATTCTTTTGGAGGTCGAAGGGGTTGCCTACAACGAGGCCTATCTGACCCAGGACTGTTCTATCGTTCGTAAAGTCTACAGTAACGAATTTGACTAGGCCGCCCTCGAGGAAGTTCTTAAATTCCTCACACTCAACATCGGCATGGCATATGTAGTAGACCAAGCATAAGTCATGCACGCAACCTGGATCACGGCGGGCATCATCTTCTCTTCCTCCTTTAGATTCTTCTCTTTGTCCAGGGTTGTGGTGTACTCAACATCTACCCCAGTGACCCACTCATCATTTGAGTTTCCGAACATGCATCTGAAGCGAGCAAGGCATCCTTTCACCGTCGCAGAAGGACGGGTGTAGATGATGTCGAACTCATCGCTGGTGATGGTTCTAACCTTGTACTCACCGCTGATCATGGAGATTTGGGACGCCATGGATTTGGGAGGAGGGTTAGGATTAGTGGAACTGCTGTAATGTGAAAGGACGGGACGACTAGGAGCGAACTGTCGTAATGTTAAAGGACGTCCGGGGACGAGTAGGAGCAAACTGCCAGCGGTTTTTCGATTGTAAAAATGCTAAGCGGGGCGTGTGAACGACAGGGTAGTGGCTTGCCTGGTGGATAAATGGATTCATGAACGGTACTATGGGGGCCCAATTAGATGTCATGTCTACTCGACGCCCAATTAAATGGCTTTCGATGTCATGTCAAGCGTCGGGAAAATTATAGGTGATACGAAGCTTTCCAATCTCCCATGATACGGGCTTCCGAGAGCCCTTGGATCTGAGATCGAACGGTTGCATGGTGTGATTCTAGACCTATGGGTGAATATCCTATCCTGGAGGGTTGTTCTGCAAACTTTCAGCAACTTAGCATGCGACCGTTCGATCTCAGATCCAAGGGCTGCCAGCAGCCCGTATCATGGTCGCACCTACCATGACCGTCGCCTCGCTCGCACGGTCGTGCCCTTGGAGATTTAACACGGTGCGTTAGGCTATCTAACATTGGCATGTCATACATAGTCATCACTTAGTCACTCATACTACAACAAGGTTAGCTATCAGAGTATTTTTTTACTTCTCTCTATCTCTTTCTTCGTAGTATTTATTGCATTTGCCAAGGAGTGACCTCTTCCAATGAAATGGTCCTTAGATGAGGTGCTAAGGTCATTAAATGGCTTAGCAACTCAAGTCTCCAATGCATAGGTGCTTAGTTTTTTGTTGCTAAGTTTGCTTCATTTAATTAGCTATAGACTCAAAATTGTCTTTTCACCTAGGTACACGCGCTTAGCACCGTTTCTTCATTGGGTCACCAAACTAGTCTCTCTCTTCTTAATTAACTTACCACATCAGACTTTATGCCTATGTGGCACGCTTAGCACCTGTAGGAGCAAGTAAGTACAATAGTGGGCTATAAGCCTGCTTTAGATGGCATTTTTGCATATGTGGAGGAAAGAGGCAAGGAAAAAGTGGAGGAGTGGGCACTCATGCAAGAGCCATCCTCTACATGGTGGAGCATTGGGAGAGGCACCTGTATGGAGGTGGTCATGAATCGGGAGACTCACGCCGGTCGTAGCGCCTTGTTTAAATGATAATGGCAAGTCAAATCACGGGGCCCCATTTGTCCAACAGTAACTCACTGTGAAATCACATAGCCCTACGTTTGCAGTAGCCTACTCCCTCATATTATCGCGCCTCCGTCGAATCGACTAGGCGGAATAGCCCCGCCTACCGCGCGGGAAAAGCCCCGCCCTCGACTTTTAAATAGTATAGTATACTAATTTTGTATCCATGGATTGCGCCATGGAGCAAAGCCTCAAGAAAACAGCGGTACACATGTACGGAGTATACAACACGCCCGTCGTGTTTGCGTTGCACCCCAGACGGTCGGTCGGTCTGGCACGCCGCTCTCTGAATGGAACACACATCATATTGTGTTTGCACACACATGTGGGACCGCAATTGAGAACCGACCATAGGCACACTCGCCGGCCTCGCAAGTCGGGTGAGTTAATAGAAGAGAGAGATGAGCGATAGTACTAGAGAAGTGTTGTACATACATTGATGCTTGGACGATCCCTGCAAGACACGGAAGATCAGTTCGTCCATGCATGTGACCAGACTCCAGCAGACACGCCTGGATTGTCTATCGTCTACATATCGTGCATGTTGTGTTGTACAGGGCTGCAGTTCTGGTGAGAAATTCTAAAAAAAGGTTTCTTGTCATCTTGCAAAATTAGGTGTCATGTGCTTCGGATCACTGCGAGAGTTAAACATCGACAACTGAGTTCCTCCAAGGAGCTAGTCATTGGGGGCACATGCACGAAGACTACTCGGCTGCCATCTAGGTCAAGCCGGCTATGTTAATTAGGACATCTATCGATGGGCCCCTTTTCTACAAGTTGATCTTTAATTTGAGCTTTGATCCTCATCTAGTTTATCCATCGGGATTCATGTTGTCTCCTTTTGGGCACTAAGGTTATGATTTCTTGTCATGTGGCATTTTTTCGTGTTATATGTTATAATCCGGTGCTTCAGATCAAAATGACGACAACTGCGCCTCTGGGGCACGTGCATGAAGACTTCTCGACAGTCATTGACGAGGTCAACCGGCTCCGGTAGACAAAAGAAAACTAGTACTCCACTATATAGGCAGGAGCCTCCGTGCTTGCTTTCTTGTGTTGCTCTCTTCACACTATCTCGTCCTCTCCAGATCTAAACACGACAGCGGTGGCCACACTCTCTCTCTGCTCATCGTTGGTCACAGATCCAGCCAAATCCTCTCCGCCGGGGAAGGTGAGAAGGTGCAACGTTCACGCGGTCGTCCTCGGCGACGGCTCTTACCCACTACCGGCGCATCCCGATCAGCGTTCCTTGCCGTTCTCTCCCAAGCACCACTGGCTAGGGAGGGCCTCCGACCCCTTCTTCCTCGCTGACGTAGTGTGGGCAGATCTGGCCTCCCGTCGCCGACCTAGTGACATCCCAGCGACCCTCAGGTATAACTTCCTTCGAAAACGGCCTTGCTCTACTTCCCGAGCTCCTGATGTCGCTGAATTTGTATCTTTTACTATTTCTCAGGCCCCCTCGTACATAGGATCGATCGGCTGTTTGAAAACCACATAATTTTTTACTTTTAAGAGGTAAAACTAGTTCATGCACTCGAATCTAGTACTACTTGGTTCAAATAAGGAAGAAAGGGGGTGGGGGTGGGGGAAAATTTGTTACCTGAATCTAGGACTTGGTCGAAAGAGGAAATAGTGGGGGCGAAAAGTAGCAGAGACTGGCTATCCATTTGGTCTCTAGGTCTAATAGGGAAATAAAGGGAACACAGTACAAACTCAGTATAAACCCGATCTATTGGTTGAAAAAGGAAAGAAAGTGGGGAGTGGGGGACAAGTCAATAGAGTAAGTCCAGCACTAGATTTGCTAGCCTCACACAGTATAAGGTGGCTATACCGAACAAAAATGGGACCGACCCAGATATCCTGTTCTGATGTTTGTTGCCCCAAGCCACTCTTATGTAATGCCACTGGTAAAATGTAGCAGTCGCACTGTTAAAAGTAAGGAGACGTTAAACCAATGTTGTTTTCAATGTAATGCCTCCAGTAATATGAATCAATGGCACTTTTTTTCATGTCCTGCTAAATTTCCCATTAAGATAAATTGCTTCTTTTCATTAGAAATGCAACTGTCCTAGTCCGCCTACTCTCTTGTGCCCAAATACTGACTCTGTAGCAGCTGTTAATGTAATGTTGCTGGTAAAATGAAGCAATGGCACCATTAAAGTAATGTCGTATTTAACAGTTGTCATAGTTAATCCTAATGCCCACACTAATATCTAGCAATGCTGTTGCTTTAGAAATTGCTACTGTCCTTGTAGGATTGCCATTCAGATAAGGAACATGCTTCTTTTCATTTGAAGCACGTTTCATCACTTGTTAGTCACCCTCCTTTCCACCTTTTTTGTGCAAACAGAGATATACATTTCATGCTTGATCTTAGTTGAACTGCACAAATGATATCCAAATTATAGTTGAACATTCCAGGAGCTTCACAACCAACCTTGATGTTGCTCAATTTTATTGCAACTAGTGAATAAGAAGCTCTGTGGGTTTCGTTTTCTGATGGAAATGGAACCAGGGCTGGAGCCCTTTTCTTAAAAAAGAAGAAGCTGCTAGCTCATGGGACAGTGCTCCATTTTAGGTGAACTACACCAAAAGGTCCCATGAATTGAATCATCCATGTTGGTAACTGGTGTCATCCCTTCTACGATGGCGTTGACTACAGATATGGTTCCCATCATGAGGTATGTTCCTTTTTGGTCTAACCATTTTCCAAAGATCCTGCATGTTGAGTCTGCTCTTGTGCTACTGTTTTGGCACTGCCATGATAAAGCATTAATGTTATTATTTTGCACCTTAATCTAGTGGCACTATTAATTTGAAGCAATGTTTTGGCACCGCTAGTGCCATTAATTTTTTTATATATCGAAAGAGGGGGTTTCCTCCAATTTCATTAAAGAAACCCAACCATAGAGAACATTATCCAACAACATCTCAATGTAAACGGGCAGTTATGCAACTACTACTAGAACGGACTGAGTACTAGCATGAGACAAGTTTGCCACATAAGATAGGCAAGGGGCGCAGCACCAGCTCGACCAAGTTTGGATTACAACCCAAATGCTACCACAGAAACATCAGGGGGGAAGATAGGGACTGAAAGAGCCAGATTCAGCATCCCAGTCTAAGCACCCCCGGCCTCCATCCTTGCGATGCACGGTACACCTCATTTGCCACCTGCCGACCCTAGTGTCACTGATAAAATGAAGTAATGATACAGTTAAAATAGAGCGAGTGTCCTCTCTATCATTTCATTTCCAATGTAGATAAAGAAAGTGCTTCTCTTTGTTAGTATATGTTTCATCAACTAGTCCCATTGTTAATGTTTAAGCGTTTCTGCAAACTGGGGTGCTTAATTTTAGTTGATATGCACAAAAATAGAGATTGGAATGTCTCAAGGCCCCTCCTTGTTCTACCGCTGTATAGTGATGTTCATCACTAGCAGAAGGTGTATCAGGGAGACTTGGGTCGTTTTCCAGTATGAGGCGTACCGTATGAGGTGTCGCAGGGCCCATCTCGCCCTCGTAGCATGGCATACTATGATACTATCGCAACATTTTATTCTATTTTTTAGTGTATGTTTCATCAACTAGTGCCACTATAATGTAATCACACTTTTTAATTATCTGTGCAAACAGGGTTATTCAGCTCCATTTTGGTGGAACTGCACAAATGTACAGATGGAACCGGCATATATGCAGAGTGCAAGGTGTGCCAAGTAAAAATTACCGACACCAACCATGCTCCATGCATGCATTGGCATCCACCACCACCAGTGGGATGTGTGGCGCTCTCTGTGGACGGATCTTTCTCGGCAGGAAATCCTCTAACCAAATACTAGTAGCTTATATTGGTAGTTTTCTGGGGAGTACTCTTTTTTGAAAGAAGCACCAATCTATTTTTCTTTATTTGTACACAGTGTCACAACTTTGACCCAAAGGTTCATAGCTATTTTAGGGTGATTGGCGTAGTACTCGGAGACTGATTGTAAGCATGATTTTCATTAGCTGTCACATTGATTGTAAGCATGAGCAGATGGAAGATTAGGTTAGTGCGAAGCTTACCTTAAACCCTACCGCCGCCGTTGGAATGAGGCGAGCATCGAGGGAACCGCGGAGAACGGCGGGGAAGCGACGTTGCACCATCCGGACTCCTCTTGTGGTGGGAGAACAAGTACTCCTGTGGCTCCGGCTGGCTCTGCACCCTCACGAACGTCACACCGTACTTGATTGATTCGTTATCCTCTGGGTGCTCGACCTTCGACCTGTACGCCCACCACCTCCGCCTGACTTTCGCCTTGGGCGAATCTGTCTGCTCCATCGCCCAAAGGAGATACTCGATGAACTCAAAGGACTGCGGCGTGACTGCCGCCGAGGAGTACATCGCCACCCTCATCGCCGTTGTGTTGCTCTTTCGCATACATTGCCACATGGCCCTCACCGTCCTTGAAATCTCCCACTCATTTTCAAACCAAGTAAGGATCTCCTTCAACCTGGCTAACTTTGCCTGGTTGCCGTCAGCGATCTTCCTGATTCGCTGCTGCATCCTCTCCATAGATGTCCTTCTGAGTGGTCCGATGCTAGCTTTGGAAGATGGGAGGAGAGATGATGGTCTTGGAATAGAGAAGAGGGAGAGGCGAGATGGTGGTTTTGGAATGGAGATGATGGAGAGGAGAGGGGTGGTTTTGCAATGGAGAAGAGGGAGAGGCGAGACAGTGGTTTTGGAATGGAGATGATAGAGAGGAGAGGAGGTGGTTTTGCAATGGAGAAGAGGGAGAGGAGCGTGCGACAGCGATTTAGGATTGGACGAGAGGGCCCGCATGCCGTGACTGGATCAAAATCAAAATCAATTTACCCTTCAATTAAGAAAGCGACCCCACATTAACTAGTCTCCCTTTTATTCTAGGTCATAATTGACCATGATTTTCACAAATAAAATATATGTTATATGTTGCAAAAATAATATAATTTGAAAGTACATTCAGATATGAACCAAACGATACAAGTTTTGGTGACATGCGTTCATATTTTGCTTGTCAAATACTATACGTGGTCAAACTTTGACCCAAAATACGAAAAACAAAAAAAATACTTCCAAGACCAGCGCGGCTCTTCTCCTCTTAAACCATCACCGCTCCTCTCCTGTTCCAATCTAAATCCAGCGCCGCTCCTCTCCTCTTCCATTTCAAAACCACCGCCCCTCCTCTCCTATTCCAATCCAAAACCAGCATCGCTCCTCTCCCGTTCTAATGCAAAACCAGTGCTGCACCTCTCCTCTTCCACTCAAAAACCACCGCCGGCGAGTGAAGGTGCTGTGGAGAAGTAGATCGATGGAGGAGTACAACCGATACGCGAAGATCGTAGACGGCGACCCTGTGAAGCTAGCTAGGATGTTGGAGATACAGTCTTGGTTTGACAACAAGGACCAACTAGCGGCAACAGCGACATCCATGGCCAAATATCTGCAACAGAGCGAAAAGGCGGCGATACTCCCAAAGGGAGTCGTGCAGGAGTACATAATCTGCTCCTCTGGGCCATGGAGCAAATAGATTCACCGAATTCGATCATGAGGGAGCGGTGGTGGGAGTATTGATCCCAGATGGAGCATCCACCAGAGATTGAAGGATCAAGCATCTATAGGATGCCATTTGTGAGGGTGTCGTGCCAGAGCAAGCCGGTGGAGTCTTCGTCAACCAAACTCAACTGCAAGAGGAGAAAATTAGTTGGCCCGATGATGCTTCCCCGCCATCCTCTCCCCTGCCGTTCACATCATCTCACGGGGTGGCTGTCTGCCGCGAAGGAATAGGATGGGACTGCCCCCAACCCAATAGTCGGGCAGGTTGTGAATTGTCAGGAGGAGCTTAGGGTTGTCAGTATTTGCAGGTTGTGAATTGTGTTTTGTGTTGTGTATTTTGAGAGTACTTTCAGATACGAATGTGTTTTGAATTTCAGATTTGCAGTATTGAGCATATGAAGTATTTTATGAAATCTAGAAATCTATTTTTAGAACTTAAAAAATGTAGTTTCATAGGAGTATAAAAGTGCAGACAATGTGATTCTCAGAGAAGAAACTGCAAGTTTCAGTTTCAGATAAGAAACTGCAACTTTTAGAGGTAGAGCATTTATATTAACACGACCTTTTCAAACAGGGTTAACATCATGTTGGAAGTTTTATTCATGGTCGAAAATCGAACTACCAGCTAGTTAACATCATGTTGATCAACATTCATGCATAGCACATCTTCATATGATGCAGAGTCAAAAAGATATGCTATTTTCAAAATGCCCACACAATGTCGAGTGTGCGAAAAACAGAGAAAACGAGGGACGAAGTTTTGTCAAGTGTTGGACATGTTGTGCGTAGATGACAATGGGGACCCACATGTCAATAATGGTAGGGCAAAAAAATTGGAGATATTTTCCCTACATTAGGTGGAATCGAACTCGGGCGGAACAGCTGTCGGGTAGTGTCACTTGGCCACTGGGCTAGTTCAGTACTTCCGTTACAAATAAGGCACTCCCTCAGGTGGTCAGATCTCCTCCTGCACCTATGTGCGCTCGCCGTGGTGCCGCTATCTGCCATTGTGAACATGCTGAACAAATGAGAGGAATCTGGAGAGGACTGTATGTGGAGAGGCGGACATTCGGGACCCACCAGGTCTATGGCCATACACAAGCAAGTGCCTCATCGAAAAAAATACTTCCTCCTAATGCTATTCTGAAGTTGGGGCCCGCGGGTTTGTCAACTAGTTACATTATTTAGGTGCTTCAACATAGTTACTATAGGAGATAAATTCACAGCGAAGCCGGGGAGCTGGCAGGTATCATTTATTATCACTGGGGCAACAAGTATCAGCTGGGTTTTGGGCTGCCCCGTCTAGGATTTTTTTTAACATGCACAGCCCACGACATGCCGGTTTGTATTTTCTTCAGGACCATCATGTATCAACCGGCCTATGGACCTCCCATCTGAGGTTTCATTTTCCCTGAAACATTGGCGGCCCAATTTATGTATTTTTTTGAAGAAAACACAGATGTCTGTTCTATTTTTCTCTATAAGAATAGGAACGCCTGGTCCAAGTTATGTTTCCCTTCTAACTATATTATATATATTTAAATTATTTTATATGTTATTATATATTATTGTTATTATCATCATATATTTAACAGATACTTACATATGTAAGAAAACAATATCCCACATCTTATTAACTTATAAAAAAAAATTCTTAACAATAAAATCCTGGATTTTTTGTCAACAAAAATCCTAGTGATTGTGTACAAAAGCTTGGTAAGATTTAAGGACCAATGTAATAAAAATAACTTATTATTTAAATATATTTATAACAAAATGCTCAGCCCCTGTTTATTTTTTGATAACATTGATGTGCCCAACCCAACATTATAATTAGAATCAGCCCTGCAAAATTGTGTATTTCGAGAAAGTGCAAATGGCCTGTAAGTTTTTAGGAAAAAAATGGGCTGCATGGACGCTACATTATTTGTTCACTCAGCCCAGCTAATGGACTATAATTCTAAAGAAAAGAGATCAAATTGAATGTAAATTCTGAAAAATGGGTTGAATACGTGCCACATTTTTGGAGGCTGAAATGTGGGCCAATAGGTCGAAGCCAACGCAAGTCGTTGTCAACTTAGTCAACAAATGATTCTGACTCAAAATGATAAGAGTTGAATAACATGCACTCATCACCAAGGATACAAGTGATTGATCATACACATATATTCATGGATATAATCATGCAAGCACACATTAAGCATAGTATGATCAAACACATGATCAAATAAGTATCTCACGAGCAAATCACAAATTGTAGCATAGGAATCAAACAACCAAACGATCAAAGTAGCAAGAGTAGCAAATGAAACCAACCAACAAAAAGCAAAACACTCTCCTCGAAGCATATGATCTATACACTTTCTCCCACTTTGGCAACAAGTTACCAAAAAGTTTGAAAATGTATAGTGCTATATGACACTCTAAGCATGATCTCTGGGAGCTCCTGAAGGGGTCTTCTGCCTTGTTGCTCCGGTATGCGTAGATGGCATGGAGAGGAGGGCATCTGCAAATGCCTTTGGAGACATCTGTGGAGCTAGAGGATTTGACACTAGAGGTACAATTGTGACAGTGGCTGCAAGTGCTGAAGTGGTAGTCCTAGAGTCTCTGACAACTGGCATAGCTGATGATCTTTGTGCCCCTGCCACTCTCTGGAATGTGTCTGTAGTGGGTCTATCATCATGATCCTCAGCATCCTCTTTTAGCTTCTCCACAATGGTCTGTATCCTAGTGACTTTCACGTCTAGGTCATGGAATTTAGTCTCAATGATCCTCTCAAGACTTTCCTGATTTTGAGTCAAGGTGGTCAAGCTCTTCTCAATTCTCACGGTGGCCTCAAGTAGATAACTGAGTTGATCTTGCTTGGTCTTGAGATTTGCAACTGAAGCATCTGGGGCACTTGCTACATTTGCTTCTTTTGCAGCCTTTGCTCTCTCTATCTTCTCCTGGGCATCTACACAAGTAGGATGTGAAGGATCCATGGCAACCTCGTTATCCTCAAAGTCTGGCCTTAGGGGAAGATGCTCTCTGTCCAGTAGATATGTCCCAGTTCCCATCTTGGAGTTGATCAAAGTCTGGATGTGAGGGGCATATCCACAAGTTCTCTTCTGGTCCGCAACTGTTCTCTTCATAATCTTTACTATCAAGCTCATCACCTTGAATTTCTGTGGAACATCAAATAAGTGAAGCAAGTTGACACTACTTGGGAAAACCTTATACACAGAAATTTAGCAATAGCGCGGGTCAAAAAAAAGAGCGCTGGTGCTAAATAGCAGTAGCGATCGGCGGAAAACCGCGCTACAGATACAACTTTAGCAGCAGCGCGTGTAGTGACAAAAGCGCTACTACTAATATTCCCATGGCTAGAATGACAGGGTACGCATAGCAGTAGCGGGCTTGTAGGAAATGCGCTACCGCTACGTCATAAGTAGTAGCGCGTTTCCTTAGAAGAGCGCTACTACTAACGGAAATAAAATAAGATGAAAAACAAATAGAAAAGTAAATGAAAATGAAAGAAATAGAAATTGAGAAAGGAAAAAATTAAATGTAAAGCAAAATAAATGAAAAAGCGAAAAAACGGAGGAAGGCATAGCAGCAGCGTGTGTTTGTAAGAGGCGCTATAGCTAACGTAGCTGCAGCGCGTGTCCTAGACCCCCGCTACAGAAACAGAAAAGGAAATTAAAAGATGGAAGAAAATTACATAGCTATAGCAGCAGCGCGTTTTTCTAAAACCGCTATAGCTATCTTAGCTATAGCGCATTTTGTCAAACGCGCTACCGGTAAGTTTGACTTAACCAAAAAACCGTTTCCCCCCGGCCACCACTTCTCCCCCAAATCCCTCAACCCACCCCGCGCGCCGCCGTCTCCCCGATTCGCCGTCGCCCCACTTCGCCGCCGTCTCCTCCCGACGTCGACGCCACCAGAGCCGTGCGCCGTCGACGCCACCGGAGCCGCCCCCAACGCCACGGAGCCGCGCGACCTCGTCAACGCCATCGGAGCCGCCGTCGACGCCATAGGATCCTTCATCAACACAACTGCCTCCCTCGCCATCACCGGAGACGCCCCTGCCTCCCTCGCCACCACTGCCTCCGTCGCCACCATCGGAGCCATCCACTGTAAGCCCCCACCCCTCCTCTATCTCTAATGCATAGGTTAGCTACTTTAATTAGGTTAATTATCTAGGTTAGGGCAAAAATTTAGTTAGGGCTTTCACAGAGAAGTAGTTAGGTTAACTAGTTTAATTAGGTTAATTATCTAGGTTAGTGCAAAAATTTAGTTAGGGCTTTGACAGAGAACTAGTCAGGTTAACTAGTTTAATTAGGTTAATTATCTAGGTTAATTAGTGCAAAAATTTATTTTGGGCTTTGACAGAGAACTAGCTGCGTTAACTAGGTTAATTAGTGCAAAAATTTAAGTGGCCATGTTATATCTTTTCATTGAAGTTGTTTGATTGTGTCCAAGTGGCTTTGTTGTTTCCAGGGAATGATGCTGAGTGACCTATGTTTTGTTGGAATGTTGATTCATTTCTGTTCCGGCAAATTTCAGGTTCTCGATTTGTCCACTTTTTAGCAAAGGTCATGCCGAAATTTTCCGTGAATTTCGGCATGACTTGTGCTACAAACTAGGACATATCGAGTGCCCGGGATTTGCTGCACCAGGAAGGAGTCAACATTCCTGCAAAACAATAGTTCTTTTTTATGTCATTATTCAGTTTATTAGGTCTAGAATTAATTGACTAGATTTAATCATAGTAAACATGGCTAGCAACGATGAAGGACAGGGTTCTGGTGATTGCGACGACATCTACCGGGCGGCAGACGATTTTTTTAGCCTTACCAACGATCAACCGATGTTGTTGCTGGGCCCACTGGTGGCATCGAGGACTCAGACTGACACGCAGACCGGTGCTGAGACTGAGACCGGCGCTGAGATTCAGACCGGCACTGAGACCGGTGCTTCCTCGGGGAGCGGAGCGGGTGTAGAACCGAAAGCAAAGAGGCAACAGGTTCCTAACAAACTCAGGACTACTAGACTGGTGGTCACGGAGGTGGACGACGGCAATTTTGAGCCAAAGGCGCCCGAGGAAGCGCGCGCGTGCTACGGCAATCAAATAGGCTGCATCGTACGGACAACCGCCACCATCAACGATGAGAAACTAAAGAAGATAGAAAATATGAGGAGCTCCCTCCTAAAGAAGTTTCACCAGATATTCTTGTTCCCGGGCCGGAATGAGAAGGACTATGAAGATCCAGACGAGGACCCGGCAATGAAGAAGATAAACAAACACGCCATGACCAAGTTTAGCGACGCGTTGGCCGCCTGGAAAAATCGAGTGAAAGCAAAGATCAACGACGGGGAACCCTACTCCGAGATTGTAAAGGATAATCCGACAATCACGGAAGAGCAGTTTCAAATATTCAAGGAGGCTTGCGAGGCCAAAGCTGCCAAAAAAAAGTCTAAGTACATGAAGGGGCTTCAAAAGAGGAACATTGGGAGCCACCACCTCGGAAGCCGTGGTTACGGCGGAAAGAGTTCCAAATGGGCCAAGGAGGACGCGGAAGCCGCGAGTCTGGGCATCCCAGACCCCTTGGCGGATTTCACCGTCCCGCAGGGGCGTGACGTCCTGAGGGCCCGGCACCGTTGGGACCCAGTGAAGAAGGTTTACGAGACAACACCGGTCATTACGGAGTTCATGAGACTGCTGGTAATTTTAGTTTCTGGTCAATTCGACTACACACGTTAGTCATATTTGTAAACAATCCTTGTGCCTTTTGCATAGAGAGCAGCACCGGATTGCGGCCGAAAGCGACTCGCTGTCTGAGGCATTGGCGAGGCCCAAGTGGGACACTCCATTCAACCGGGCATTGAACATATTGAAACAACAACCGGTGGATACTCGACCGTCGTATGGACGCGTGCACGGTGTCGGAGACGGCGCCACGTGGAAGAAGTACTACCGTGAGACCACGGAGGAGAGAAAGGAAAGACGGAGGTTAACTAAAGAAAACATCGACAAGAAGGTTGAGATTGCGGTTGACAAGAAATCATCTCAGACAGTCGCAACAGCGGTATCTGCCGCAAGACAGGCGATTGCAGATATATCTACTTCCTTGGTGACGGGCATTTTCACTTGGACAAGGCAAAATCCAGAAAAAAATGCAGAGGACTTTCCCCTTGCTGACTTCTTGGGAGCACCTGCTCCCGCACCAGCTCCCGTACCTACTCCTGCACCGGCTCCCGCACCTGCTCCCGCACCGGCTCCCGCACCGGACGTGCTCGGTGGTGCCTCCTCTTTGGCTGAGCTCGACGCCCTCACGGTATCTGTCACACCGGCCCCCTTCAATATAAATGTATAATCTCCCGTTTTCGTTGCCTTTTGGATGTCTCACGTCGCAGACTTTTCTTTGCAGGCCGACGAAACCCCGTGCACCATTTTGTACACCATCGGCGAACAGAAGGTGGACGTGGGGAAGGCGACGATAATGGAGCTGAAGAAACCATTGTTCCACAGCCGGCCAATCTCCCCGAACGTCTTCAAGGTTTCCGTGGCCAGTGTCAAACCGGGCCACGAGAATTTGCCTCCTCTAGTACTAGTGGGGGATGATGACGAGACCCCGCGGCGGCTTGGTGATTGTTGCAATGGGTGGGTCCTGTTGTGGCCAAAGATCTGCTTCGTGTGGAGGTGGCCGGGAGCACACCCACCACGAGCACACAGCCTCAGCAAGGTATGAACATCAACACCCCACCTACCCAATTAGCGTCGGGTGTCGGGTTGGGTGATACGAACGGGGTAAGCAGGTGGCTCCATTAGTCGCTGATGACGTCGCCATGGATGAGGATGAGGATGATGATGGCGCTGAACAGTATGTCTATACTGGCGCCTCCTCAGGGTTTGAGCGTCATGAGTCGGTGCCTGAATTACCGTCTCAACGTATTATTGACGACCTTCCGGTAGTAAAGAAGTCCAGGAAGAGAGCGAGGAAAGGCAAAAAAGTTGATTCTATGATCCAGCCGCCTCAGTAGCCTCGGCTTCAGGAGCGTGTAGATATCCCCGATGCGGATAAATCGCATATCCCCTGTCAACCAATCCTACCTGAAACAGCGCTATGGGCCAGATTCGGTGATCTAAGGAGACTTCATGATGATGTGCTGCGGGTAGAGAAAGGCCTCATCGCCTCGAAAGATCCAGGATACCCACTCTACGTGGTTAACATTCCGCGGCAAATGTCGTACGTCGACAGCTTCCCCGCGGATAAGTTCTTCCTCCAATTCGATTACATATTCGACATGTTTCACGTGAAGAAGCTGGATTTTACGTTTGTCCGCCTTTATGCCTTGTACATGAACTACATCATTGGGGTTGAGCAGATACGTCATATCTGTGTCGTTGACCCGTACTACATGCACGAGGGCTTCTTGGGAGTCTGTGCAGAGCAGCGTGAAGATGCGAGGGATTACATCATCAGTTTCATGCTCGCCAATAAGGACAAGGAGGCGATTCTCGTGCCTTATCATCCCGTGTAAGTCATCCGCGCTGCTATCCTTCCTTCGATTTCAATAATTCATTTGCACGGTGTAGGCTAATTAATTTGAGGTGTACTTATTTTGCGCAGCGGTGGGCGCGCCGTCCTCATCATCCTCTACCCCCGATTCTCCCACGCTCTTTACTTGGACTCGTCGAAGAACATTCACAAAAAGGATTACACCCACATCAAAGATGTTCTCGACAGTGCTATGTTTTACTACCAAGCAAGGGGTGGAGAGGTTAGGGACAAGAAGAGAAGGGGCGGCAGGGCCGCCTTCAGCCATAAGACCGACTTCTGCTACATCCAGCAACCGAACGATTCTCTTAATGATGGATTCTATGTCCTACACCACATGCTGGAGTACAGACGAGATCACCAGAACCTTCACATGTCACCTAGATCTGGCGATGCCCATATTCTGCAATGGGCAAAGGACATAGGAGATATCGAGGATCATCGACTTCGAGCTGAGTTCTATAACATCCAGCGTGAACTTGCCCAAATCATCATGAATGAGGTCGTCGGAAAAACAGGGATGTTCTACGCAGAAGGACAAATCTCGCGGGAAGACGTCCGAACATGGATAGCCTCTCAGCGTCTCGACCTGAAGCCTTTCACTAAGCTCGGGGACTATCTCCCTGACCTCGATGGATGGCACGGCATGTTGGAATGATTGTCGATATATGACAATGTGTCTGTTTAGTCCATACTTTCTGTATGACAAAACTTTGTGTTATGCACAGTGAAACTTTATTTGTGATGTAATTAAACCATCCTCCTCCTCGACTAGCGAAGATCACTCTAGTTAGGGCATTTTGGGTACGATGAACTTTGTTATTTATGCTTATGATATGTTGTTTCTATTTTTGTCAAGTCTGTCTCTTTCTGTTGCTAAACTATATATGTTGCATATCATCGACTCATGTGACGATGCAGGTGCATAGATCATAGATGGCGAAGAAGTGCTACGCCAGGAGTATATATACGACAAGTGGCCGGAGTGTCAGGCCCAGGTGTACCGGTTTTCGGTTTCCGAGCGACACGCAGTAGTTAGTTTAGGTTCACGCTAATGCGAGAGAGGGATACGAACTCATGTACTCAAAGTGATAGCTATTCTCGCGTATCATTGTTTAGATGGATGATGATGTATTTGCAAGTAATCGAGACTTGTATCGCTATTTTCGAGATTGATGACGAGAGACCACTTTGTGTTGGATGATGATTATGATGATGACATGATTTGATGAGACTAATTGTATGTATATGCTATGATTACATTTGTATGTGGATGATATGATAAATATTATTGTATAAAGCCTATTCAAATACAAAACAAATAAAAAACAAATATGCAGGAAAAAAACTAATAAAACTAGTAGTAGCGAGGGGGGGGGGAAATTTAGCAGTAGCGCCGCCTTACCAGTAGCGCTTCCCTGTAAAGAGCGCTGCAGATAATATCAGTAGCGCCCTTTTCTAAAGAGCGCTGCAGCTATTCATGTGTACCAGTAGCGCTGGTCAACAGGCGCTACTGCTATAGGTTAGCTATAGCGCCTTATTAGTAGCGCCGGTACCCGCGCTACTAAGAGGGCCAAAACCCGCGCCGCTGCTAGGCTTTTCCCTAGTAGTGTGATGGAGTGAGCACGAATCATCCTATGATCTCTTGACTTGGGCAATAGGGTGTGCCTCAAGATGGTATTCATGGTGGTCAAACCAGCAAGCAAGTAATATATAGATCCAAACTTTTGTGTGTCCAATGTTGCATCTAGGATTGGCTTGTACATGTTAGCCATGGAGTTGTGATCCTTTCTAGGCTTATTGTACACGTCAAGATCATCTTTAGCTTCGTCTGGGGCATTGATCAACTTGGCCCATTCTGAGATAGTTGACTTATATTTGGTTCCTTCTATCATCCATACTATCTTTCCATCTGGGTAAAAATGAGTTGTGGAGTAGAACTGCATTATCATCTCATCATTCCAGTTTGTCAACTTCTATCCCACAAATGCGTCCACACCATTCATTCTGAAGCTCCATGCACATGAGGAAAGTAGTCTTCATTGGAGTCAATGTACTTCCAGCCCACCCATTTCATGTCACACACAATGGGTTTCTTGTCCAATAGGACAGTCTCATAGAAATCTTGCTATTCCTTGGTGTGAAAGAAGTAATCTACATCAGTTCTCCTCCTGGTGGCATAAGGATCAGTCTTCCTCCATTGTCTCAAACCTGCATCCTTTCTTAACTTCATATTCTCTACCACAGGGTGATCATCATTGTGGCCAGGGATCTTGGGCTTGAGCTTTCTCAGCACTAGTGGCTCTTCTTCTTCTTGAACTTCAGGCACTGGGCCTTGTTCTTTTCAGCAGCTTAGATGTTCCTTGTTGATCTATTTGGTGCAGTTGGCTTGGGGGATTGAGCTTGAGTTGAAGGCTCGGGGGCAGACTTGGGCTTACAAGGAGCAGCCCCAGTCCTGATGGCATCCCCCATCATCTTCTGAGTCTTGGTAGGAGGTGCAGCAGGCTCTTCCTCCTCCTCGTCATCATCTTCTTCCATCATGGAAGGTTTTCCAAGCACCTTAGCAGCAGTAGTTCTTGTCCTCTTCTTCTTTTTACCATCTCCTGCAGCCTCATCATCAGACTATTCCAAAGTGAACTTCATTGTTTCTTGAGTTGGCACTTTTCTAGGTTTGGACATAGGATTCCTCTTTGCAGAAGCCTTTTTTGGAAGACCTGGCTTTGTGGCAGCAGCAACATACTCCTTCTTGAGTACTTTCTTCTTGGAGGTCACTTCCTCCTCAATCACAAAATCTTCATCCTCAGATTCAGATATCCTTTTCTTCCTTTGCCTAGTATCTGCCTTAGGCAAATTGTTGGGAGTGCTCCTGCTCCCCTCGTCATAGCTACTAGAGGGACTAGTGCCCTCACTGAGGTTGAGCTGCTCCTCAGACCTGTTCTGACTATCACTGGCCTCTGACATAGCATGCAGCTGACACTGTGAATAGTTGGGTATAGATAGAGTGGATGAGCATCACAAAGTACAACTTATTTTGCAAAAATATTGAGACAAAAACTGAACTTCAGTTTTCTGCAGAAAGCATTTCAGAGCTATGATTTGCCAAACTCGGTGACACCGAAGCACTAACAGAGTCTAAACATACAGTTTTGGTCAGACCGAAATGCAGTTTGGTGACTCCGAGATGCTAGGGTTTCACACAGAAAGTGATTTCGGTCTCACCGATTAGTACACTTTGGTCAGACCGAGTTGTACTTGTCCAATGCCCAGGGCCAATCGTTGTGACCGAGATCCTCAGATCGGTCGGTCCGAGATGGGTTCGGCAGAATCCTAACCCTAAGTTGTCGGTGTACAAAAGTATGGGCTCTTTCTGTACCCCTTACTTGTGCACGGGCAGTCGTAGCCACACCTGTGGCCGGGCTCGGCAGGATAGCGGAAGATAAAAACAAGAAGACTACCAAGACAGATACTCAAGCCAAGGAACAAGGAGCAGAAGGCGAGCTGGACCTCCCCCGGCAACATCCTTGCCAGGGCAACCTAACACAGGACCAGCAAGCCCATCACCCTTGAGGCTAAGAGTTCAGACACTATCGACAACGTTAAGATCAAGATTTGGGAATGCATGCATGGTAGCATGCAGATCTTCATGGAGATTGACAGGCTGCGTGTCCACATGGGACCAGAAGATGAAGACCCCCGGCAAGACCCTTGCCGGGGACGACTGCGAGGCCCCCAGCAAACCTTGTCGGGGACAATTGCCGCGCCGCAGCCAGGCCCACACCCGACAAGGATCAACCACCTCCCCACCACTCCAGTGCAACGACCAGTGTGCCAACTAAGCAGGTGCCTATGTGGCGGCATGCAAATCTTCCTGGAGGCTCTACCATCGTGCCAACATAACAGCTAGTTAGCCAGCATGGTACTGCATGCCACGTTAGCCTGAACGCGTGTCGGAGCAAGGAGGAGCGGCGACGGACGGAATGGCTTTTGTTGCCATCCCCGATAAAGGAAGAGGGCACGTAGGCAGTGCATTAAATGCATTTGTCCTACGATGCCGAGCTATAAGCTTGTAAACTATAGCTTGCTTTCCACCTCCTGTGTGCCACAGTGGCAACCCCTTTACGTATAAAAGGAGGCCCAAGGCGTACAGAGGGAAGATTCAGACTCTTGGACCGTGCATGCACCGTAGCTAGTTCAAAAGCTCAAGAACACATATATCTAGACAAGCAGGACTAGGGTATTACGCATCTTTGCGGCCCGAACTTGGGTAAAAAAACCGTGTGCTCACTGCTAGTCCTACTCTTCGTGCAGCTAATCCCTTGCCGAACATAGAAGGGATCCTTGTGACCCCATAGGTGTTTGTTTCCCCAACATCTTTGGCGCGCCAGGTAGGAGGCGTTAGTTGTAAGAATCTGGTCTATTAGCTAGTGCAGTCGTTTCTTCATCGCCATGGCTCCGAAGAAGATGACAATGGCAGCGATCGGCCTGTTCGGAGCCGCTCCGCCCGTACCTACACGGACGGGTGATGTGGCACATGACAGTGGTGGAGGAGATCAAGGCCGTCCACGTCACCCAGACACGAGAAGCTAGGCGAGCGACATCGTCCGCAGCGGCGACGGTGGTCCGCATGTTGTCGCGCCCAAGGATGGAGCTGTGCTGCCTGCGGGTGGCACGGGGACCTCCAAGGGAAGGAAGACGACCCTGCCAGTGCACATGCCACGGTCCTCTTAGCTCGTGCGCGATGAACAGCGCCGCGATGTTGAAGACCCCGGGCATTGCCGCGGCAAAATACCTCAGCATCACTCTCAAGACGCGCATAGCCGACATGCACGCCATGATGCTGGCGAAAAAGGCGCACGACCGCGGAATTGTGATGGGACTCCTTCTAACATAGTTAGAGGTCCGAGTTCCTCCCATTCCTCGCACCTATCGCTACCACCCACACGAGCAGAAGCACTATCGCGAGCGCATCTACTCCTCAACTTTCCTCCTGCTCTGGAGAAGCAAGAAGAATGGAGGAATGCCATTCAAAGCATTATTGGCCATGCCAACAGGGATGGCCACCAGGAAGCAAGTCCGTCACGGCGTCGGGCCATCGAGCCAGCGCGCATTAACAACGGAAGGGTTGGAGGCGCCGCAACCATGATGCACTCCCCTCCACCGCGGCCAGCCCGTCGGGTTGACGCCTGTGACAACGTGTCCACGACATCGTCTGACCCACGAGCGCGTTGCGACCAACGTCAAGTTCTTCGAGAGCGGCTCAAGGAAGATGCCCATACCACTATCGAACAGCGACGGGAGGCACGTCACCAGTCTAATAGGTGTGTTGGGCCTACTGCATACAAGCCTGCGCCGGGGGATGTTGGCGACTTGCCCTATGCAATAACTTGTCCCGCGTTCACCCATGAGCTGCGGCAGTTCCAGTGGCCCAACACCCGCGTGTTCAAACCGGAGGTCCCGGAGAAGTATGAGGCAAGACCCATCCATGTGAGTTCCTAAGCGTATATACCATCGCGATGCAAGCCGCCAGAGCACGAGACGACAAGGTACTCGCCAACTATTTACCATTGGCGCTCAAGCCCAATGTCAGGTCATGGTTGATGCATTTGCCGTTAGACTCCATCTCCTCTTGGTCCGATCTGTGCCACGAGTTTGTTGGTGCCTTCATGGGCGGCCACATAGCTCTTGGCTAGGCAAGCGATTTGCATGTGATCCCTCAAAGGGACGGCGAATGCTTGCGCAAGTACATACAAAGGTTCAGCCGTGCATAGTACAACATCCCTGATGTTCATCCCGCCGCTGTCATCAGTGTGTTCCATCAGAACATGCGCAATCATAAGATGTGTGAGGAGCTGGCAAAGAACAAGGTTGCAGATATTGCCGAACTATATGTTCTGGCTGACAAGTGTGCCCGAGGTGACGAGGGAAGAGAGTACCCCAATGAAGATGCCGATGTGGGAAGTGACTCTAAAGACGAAGATGTCGTTGCCTCGGCGAAGAAGGGCTGACGATGCAACAGGAAGCACAAGGGCAAGACCGTGCTTGACGTTGAGGAATCCGGCGACCCTAGCACAGCCAAGAGGGCCAAGGTTGACGACCCCGGCAAGGAGATTGCCGGGTGCAACGCCTACCGGGCCTTGGTGGCTGCCGACAAGTTAGAGGGCTCCGACAAGCAGTACTACAAGATTCACCATACCAAGGGTCATGACCTCCAGAATTGTCACCAAGTGGAGCTGCTGATGGAGAAGCAAAGGGCTGAGTACGAGAGACGAGACAAGGAGAAGGGACAAGGTGGCACTAAAGGATCCGGCAAGAAGCGCGATGGCCGAGGAGGTCGCGGTGATAAGGAGAAGCAACAAAAGAGGCCTGCCCGAGTCCGCGACAAGAAAGAAGAGGATGGCGAATCCACCGAGCATGAGTTTCAGAAGGTGACAGGAGTCATGTGTGTTGACTGAGGTGCGTTGTTGCATTCTTCCCACCGCTAACTGAAACTGTGGGCGCGTGAGATTAATGCAACAGAACCGATGGTCGACGCCCAGAAGCCGCTAAGGTGGTCCCACATGCATATCATTTTCGATGCCGAGGATCACCCCGATCGCACAACTACGGTCGGGTGTTTGCCATTATTGGTATCACCAACAATACGCAACCTCAAGGTGACGAAGATGTTAGTTAATGGTGGGCCCGCCTGAACTTGATCTCGCCCAACGTGATCAAGAGGCAACAGATTCCTGATGAAGATCTTGAGGAAA
The DNA here is from genome assembly GCF_018294505.1 of Triticum aestivum. Lineage (NCBI taxonomy): Eukaryota > Viridiplantae > Streptophyta > Magnoliopsida > Poales > Poaceae > Triticum > Triticum aestivum. Next base: position 456,677,638 of record NC_057813.1, on the reverse strand, counting down.
CGGGTACGTTCCAAGGGATCAATCCGGGGAGGAGTCAGCCCAAGGGAAAGGTCAAGCTACCGATCACGTTCAGCGATGACCTAAACTACAGGAGGAGAGAATCATTTTAGATGTTGCCGAGATCCCGTTGCCATATAACGGGATCCTTGGCTGCCCAGCGCTGGCCAAGTTCATGGCGGTGTCACACTACGCGTACAACAAGCTAAAGATGCCCATCCCGATGAGCATCATCACCGTCAGCTGCGACAAGAAGGATGCGCTCATCTGCGCTGATAAGCTCTATCGAGAGGCGGTTGTGGCGTCCGCCGCCAAGGCACCTGCTCCCGCCGCCAAGAAGAAGACTAGCAAGGCCTTGGCCGCTGGCAAGACTCCTGGCTCGGGAAAGGGTTCTTGCACTCACTCCGGCAAACGCACCTCTTCGGAGTGCCGCGTTCCCACTGAGGACGTGCCAGAGAGCTCTACCGGCAAGAGCAAGAAGTCTAAGGCGGCCCCACCAGAAACCAAGAAGGTGCCCGTCAAGGAGGATGGCATGGGTGGAGCTTTTACCATAAGCTCCACCCTTAACAACAAATAGGAAAGCGTGCTCATCACCTTCCTGCGGGCGAATGTCGACGTGTTTGCATGGCAAGCATCCGACATCCCCGGCATTCCCAGGGAGGTGATTGAGCACCATCTTGCTGTCGGCCCCCATGCATGGCCCGTCAAGCAGAAGGTCAGAAAGCAAGCTTTGGAGCGAAAAGAGTTCATCACCGAGGAGATCAGGAAGTTGGAGGCGGCAGGCTTGGTCTAGGGAGTACTCCACCCGACATGGTTGGCCAAGCCAGTGGTAGTATGTAAGGCGAATGGGAAGGGGAGGCTATGCATCGACTATATTGATACCAATAAAGCCTGTCTGAAGGATCCTTTCCCATTGCCACGTATCGACCAGATACTGGACTCCACTGCTGGGTGCAACCTGTTGTCGTTCCTTGACGCTTACTCAGCATATCATCAAATCTTCATGACAAAGGAAGATGAAGAAAAGACCGCGTTCATCACCCCATGTGGTACGTACTGTTTCGTATGGATGCCTTTCGGGTTGAAGAGCGCTAGTTTGATGTTCGCCCGAGCGGTCCACATTGGTTTTGAGCTCCAGCTCCACAGAAATATGAAAGCCTACATGGATGATATAGTGGTCAAAACCAAAGACAAGGCTACGCTTGTGCATGACCTGGAAGAAACCTTTGCAAATTTGTGCAAGATCAACCTCAAGCTCATTCTAGAGAAGTGTGTGTTCGGCGTCCCATCCAGAAAACTTCTTGGGTTCTTTGTGTCTCAACGCGGAATTGAAGCAAATCCCAACAAGATCAAAGCCATTGAGCAGATTGAGGCGCCCAAACGAGTCAAGGACGTCCGTAGGCTTGCCGGCTGCGTTGCTGCCCTAAGTAGGTTTATCTCTAAGTCCGCTGAGGGCGCCCAACCCTTTTTCAAAATTTTGAAAAAGGCGGGTCCAATAAAATGGACTCCGGAGGCAGAGGCAGCGCTGCAAGATTTAAAGAGGTACCTTTCCTCTATGCCAACAGTCACGCCCAAACCACAAGAGCCGTTGCTGCTGTATTTGGAAGCAACGAATCAAGTGGTCAGTGCTGTGCTAGTGGCGGAGAGAGAAGTTGAGGAAGAGGCAACAACGGCAGCAAGGCCATCAGATGAGGAACGAGGGCCGGCAGGGCCCGATGCCGGCAAGGCAGAACCCCCGACAGAGCCCGGTTCTGACAAGACTGAGTCTGTGTAGGTAAGCAAAGCAAGGCAGAAGAAGAATGTGGTGCAGCACCCAGTCTATTTTGTCAGCCCCCTCTTGCAGGGGGCTAGGTCAAAGTATTCTGGCATGCAGAAGTTGCTTTTCGGCCTCCTTATGGCCTCGAGAAAGTTGCGCCACTATTTTCAAGCACATGAGATCACCGTCATCACTCGCCTCCCATTGCAACGAATCTTGCACAACCCAGATGCAACTGGGAGGATTGTGGAGTGGGCGTTGGAGCTGTCGAGCTTTGGGCTCAAGTTTGAAACTACTTTGACGATCAAGAGCAGGGCCTTGGCAGCGTTCATATCAGGATGGACATCCACGCCCGACGAGGAAGTTCAAGAGACCACCCTTCCCGACAAAGAGGCAAGTAGTCATTGGATTATGTACTTCAATGGGGCTTTCTCGTTACAAGGTGCTGGTGCCGGCGTGCTGCTCGTCGCACCCACCGGAGAGCGCCTCAAGTACGTAGTCCAGATGCATTTTCCCCGAGAGAGGTCAACAAACAACATTGCAGAGTACGAGGGGCTGCTTTCCGGTCTCAGGATCGTGGCGGACCTCGGGATTAGGAAGCTTATTGTCAGAGGAGATTCACAACTTGTCGTCAAGCAAGTCAACAAGGATTATCAGAGCCCGCTGATGGAGGCTTATGTGGATGAAGTGAGGAAGTTGGAAGAGCGCTTTGACGGTCTGCAAGCAGAGCATGTTCCTCGAGTAGAGAACATCATTGCTGATGACTTGTCAAAGCATGCTGCCCTCAAGCTACCTGTGGAACCAGGTACCTTTGTGCTTCAATTAACTCAACCATCCTTCGAACCATCAGTAGGGAAGAACAAGCGAAGGAAGGTGGGCCCCGACAAGTACTTTCCCGCAGAGCTCCCAGGAGCCGCCGGCAAGGAAGTTGCCGGGTACCCAAATCTTGCCAGGGAGCAGCAGCCTCTGGCAGGGTCCCAGGCCCTTGCCATAGAGACAGCTGCCCCCGTGGCAGAAGACATGCCTCTAGTCCTTGCCGTCGAGCCTCAGGCTCCAGCATGGGTGCATCATACAGTTCATTTCCTCCAAACAGGGGAGCTCCCTGAGGAGTAGGAAGAAGCAGAAAAAGTAGCCCGTCGGTCTAGCATGTACCAGTTTGTGGATGATGTCCTATACAGAAGGAGACTGAACGACATTAAATTGAAGTGTATTCCTCGGGAGGATGGACTGGAGATGCTGGTGGAGAGAAACACAGGCATATGTGGCTCCCACATAGGGTCAAGATCCCTTGCCGGCAAAGCATTCCGGCAAGGTTTCTTCTGGCCGACTGCCCTCCAGGATGTAACGGCACTAGTAACCAAGTGTGAAGCGTGCTAGTTTCATTCAAAGAAGCTTCATCAACGAGCTCAGGCTCTTCAAACAATTCCTCTTTCCTAGCCATTTTCGGTCTAGGGGCTTGACATACTGGGCCCCTTTCCCCATGCTGTCGGGGGCTTTAAGTACTTGTACGTTGCGATTGACAAGTTCACAAAGTGGTTGGAAGTAGAGCCAGTGAGAAAGGTAACAACACAGTCAGCCGTCAAGTTCTTCAAGGGACTCGTTTGCCGTTTTGGTGTGCCAAGCAGAGTCATCACTAACAACAGCACAAAGTTCACGAGCCACACCTTCATGCATTATATCCAAGACCTTGGCAGCAAAGTTTGCTTTGCTTCTATTTCTAATACAAGAAGCAATGGCCAAGCGGAAAGGGAAAATGCTGAAGTGTTGCGAGGCCTCAAAACGAGAACTTTTGATAGGCTGCGCAAGTGTGGAAGACGCTGGATTGATGAATTGCCAATAGTTCTTTCGTCAATCAGAACGACACCAAATTGAGCCACTGGCCAGACACCCTTTGTCCTGGTATACGGGGCAGGAGCAGTTCTCCCCACGCAACTCATATATGGGTCACCTCGAGTGCTCGCTTATGATGAGCTTGAGCAAGAGCAGTTCTGCTAAGATAACGCGACGCTCCTTGAGGAAGATGGTCTTCGAGCTACCGTGTGAGCTGCTTGCTACCAGCAAGCCTTGCGCCGCTATCATAGCCACAAGGTTTACGCCCGAAGCCTTGAGGAAGGTGACCTTGTTCTTCGGCTTGTTCAGTCCGCCAAGAATTCAAACAAGTTGTCACCAAAGTGGGAAGGCCCCTATCGGGTAATACGAGTCACCAGGCCCGACGTAGTCCGCCTGGAGACCAGAGATGGCATTCCGGTTAGCAACTCCTAGAATATCGAACATCTTCACAAGTTTTACCCATAGGGTGCAGTTGCCGGGAGCTTCGGCAAGCCCCTTTGTACTAGCCTTGCCGGCAAGGCATGTAACCCTATGTACAAAGCCGTGCATAGACCCTATGCGCAGTCAGATAGCTTTTTAGCATGTACAGTTTCCTGTTAGTTTCCATGTATATATATATGTATACTTGCATGCTTGCCCAAAATATTGTGCTACCTTAGATCCTAGCAGGTACTAGGGAGCCGCCAAGGCTCCGCGCCCCTGTCCTCTCCTCCTTTCAGCCACCGTGACAACGCTTCAGCAAGAAATTGAGAAGACTGCTCAGCACATCGTCCCCGACGACCCAACCAGATAAAGTTCATCTCCTGCCCATTCGTGTTCGTAACTTGTGACTTGTGCATTAGAAAACCTCGACACTCCGTTTGGACTTAAGTGCTCCCATCCCTGACTCGAACGCTGCTTCGGCCGGGGTGGTTGTAGTAACCTTTGGCAAAAAGAGATTGGCAGGGGGCTGGACCATGCGTCTGTAACCCGACAGATGTGATTCTCCGGCAGGAACAGAGGGCGTCGGCAAGGTATCTTGCCGGGGAGACTCATTTATTTTTATTAAAGGGGCGTTTCTCCTCTGCACAAACATGTACAGATGTTACAGAACATAAGCATGGGCTCGGGAGATTACATTTTCTAGAAAGTTAAGATTTGGCTAGTGCCTATAAATTGAGAAAAAGATAAGTGCCCCGTAATCCCCGTTCTTACCCCTTTCCTCCCAGGCACGGCAGGCGAAGAAAGGTGACGGGCATGGGGAACGAGGCAATGGAGAGCTTGACGGGGAAGCCCGTCGACCACCGACGCCAGAGCTAGCAGGACGCAACCCCCAACAAGGTGCGTTGCCAGGGGAGGAGGCAGAGCAGATGATGGTGTTGCCACTGATGGTCAGTTGGAGTCGGAGTCGTCGTCCTCCCGCCCGCTGCCATCGTTGTCGTTGGCACTGTCCTCCTCTCCACTATCATTCGAGGAGGAGCTTTCGTCGTCAGTGGAACTCTCCAGGCAGCACCCTAAGCGGATTCCTGAGCTCCCGAAGACCTTGACGGAGAGTAGGCTGTTCTCCATTACAATAAAATGGAGGACATGCCCCTCCGACAAGCTGTGGGCGCGTGCGAAACTTTTCCACCCGCGGCGGAGGTACATGACATGAGGGATGGGGGGGGGGCTGACATTGACCATGTACTGCCATTCCCGTAGCCCCTCGTGTGTAGCCTGAAAGCCTATGGCGGATCCTGCTCCATCACCCGAGGGAACGGGGTAGGGAGGCAGAGGTGGCCACACACGTGCTTGTACAGCCGGATGAAGAACTCGAGAGGCTGATCTCCAACGTGGCCATCCGTTGGAGGAGGGGCCGCTAGCGGAAGCGCAGCCGGTGCGCCGCCCTGTCCTCCTCTTCCCCGAGCACCGCGGCGGCCTCGGCCTCGTCCCCTTCCTCTCCCCTCGCGGTGGACTCCGCCACTGGAAGCTCCAGGGGAGGAGGAGCACGCTGTCGAGCAGAAGCCCTCGTCGCCGTCGTCGAAGCGCCGGCACACCCTCTCACCATGGCGAGTGGAAGGAAGATACCAAGCAGAAGGAGGAGAAGAAGACGAGTGCGGAAAGGCACCATCCCTCTCCCTTTCTATAACAGGGCAGGGCCGGAGCCTGGCCTCCTAGCCCAAGGGGCGGCCGCCCCACATGACCAATGCGGCCTCCTGAAGCACACGGAATCGGGACCGACCCGCTACCCCAATCAGCGACGCCTGGTTTCCTGCCTCGGTGTTAATGCCCACGTCTACCACATCCATCGCGTGTCCTTCCCAAGACATGGGGGACACATGGCGAGCAAGTCAAAGGCGTGCGAAAAGGTGGTGTGACCGTTTTCCACCCCGTGATCGTGGGGTGCGGCGCAACACAGGCGGTGACCCGAGTCCACTTAGTAAACGAGTATCGCCCCTGCAAATCCCTCTTTTCTTAAAGAGAAGCATGGGCCTCCTATTTACTATCGACTGCGGGATGACGCAAGTGTGCTGAGGCCATCCCACGCACGACCCCCCATGTCACGCATTCAACACGGGTCGTGGGGAAGCGCAATTGGCAAGAAGATCGTGGAAGATTAAGTTTCTGCCACGCGTGCCCGCGCACTGCTTTGGGCCTGGCCCAACTATGCCTTGCACTCACCTGTGGCCTAGGCCTGGGGGCTCCTGTCGGTGTACAAAAGTATGGGCTCTTTCTATACCCCTTACTTGTGCATGGGCAGTCGTAGCCACACGTGTGGCCTGGCTCGGCGGGACAACGGAAGATAAAAACACGAAGAGTACCAAGACAGATACTCAAGCCAAGGAACAAGCAGCAGAAGGCGAGCTGGACCTCACACGACAACATCCTTGCTGGGGCAACCTTACACAGGACCAGCAAGCCAATCACCCTTGAGGCTGAGAGTTCAGACACCATCGACAACGTTAAGATCAATATTTGGGAACGCATGCATGGTAGCATGCAGATCTTCATGGAGAATGACAGCCTACGGGTCCACGTGGGACCAGAAGACGAAGACCCCTTGCAAGACCCTTGCCGGGGACGACCGCGAGGCCCCCGACAAGCCTTGTCGGGAACGATTGCCGGCCGCAGCCAGGACCGCGCCCGGCAAGGATCTGCCACCTCACCACCACTCAAGTGCGACGACTAGTGTGCCAACTAAGCAGGCGCCTGCATGGTGGCATGCAGATCTTCGTGGATGCTCTACCATCATGCCAACACAGTAGCTAGTTAGCCAGCATGGCACTGCATGCCCCGTCAGCCTGGACGCGCGTCGGAGCAAGGAGGAGTGGCGACGGACGGGATGGCTTTTGTTGCCATCCCCAATAAAGGAAGAGGGCACATAGGCAGCACATTAAATGTGTTTGTCCTATGGTGCCGAGTGATAATCTCGTACACTGTAGCTTGCTTTCCACCTCCTGTGTGCCACTGTGGCAACCCCTTTACGTATAAAAGGAGGCCCAAGGCGTACAGAGGGAGGATTCAGACTTTTGGACTGTGCACGCACCGTAGCTAGTTCAAAAGCTCAAGAACACATATATCCAGACAAGCGGGACTAGGGTATTACGCATCTTTGTGGCCCAAACCTGGGTAAAAACCCACATGTGCTGACTGCTAGACCAGCTCTTCGTGCATCTAATCCCCCGCCGAACGTAGAAGGGATCCTTGTGACCCCATATATAGGGTCCGAAAGTGACTTGTTCAAACTTTGTGATGTAGCATGAATAGAGTTTGAGACGAGAAATAGCATAGATAGCTAGAGGAAGTACTTAGGTATTCTTATCCATCCATTTGGCAAAAGAAAACCAAACAACCAAAACAACAAATGGATGTCCTCGAATGGAGAAAATTATGCAACCAACATGCTCACACAATAAGATAGCAAATAAATCATGTGACAAAGCATGCACATATACTCTAGCATCTATCAAGCAATTGGCGATGACTAGGTCATCTTTATATGAGTATATTGACTGAGGAGTCAAATGAGAACATTTGATCGTAGGTCATACTCATCGTTTAAGTATGGGGTCACCACTTTTACATAAAGCATTGTTGTGTTCACATCATTAGAGTTACTTTAGCTCAATTCTTAGAGTAAAGCTCCCCCTAGATGTGATATTCCCCCTTAGAGGGATGAACTAACCTTGGGATTAGTCGATGATGACTACATGTAGGTTTTGAAGATGTGGATGCTCAACGTTGATGTAGATCATTTGGAGCAATCCATTGGAGTGTTGCACTTTCAATACCTACAAGGGTTATTCCCACAAGGATATCCGTAGACATAGAGTTAAACACACATGTGATGATGTCCATGAAAGCATTAGGTTACCTTGTCCCTTGTCTTACCAACAAGAGGGTTTGTGACTCCATGAACTAGTGCATGATATGAAAGTTGATTACACTTGTTCTTGCCAAAAATAATGTGAGTGAAGTATGTTGGCGGAGTCACCCTCAAGAACTCTCTAGTTCTTATTCTTTGGGATCCACATCAACTTGATGGTAATCCTTGAATGTGTAGTCATACTTGATGTAGTGTAACTTGATGTAGTCTTGGGAATCCACTTGACAATGGCCTTCGGAGCTTCTTCAAATGAGTTAATCTCTTCTTGAAGCTTGTCCTTGCCTTTTAGCTTGTGGTCTTGTGATGGAAGATCATGTTGAGCTTGTGTTCTTTTAAAGGAAGTGAGGTCATACTTCTATTGTTGAGGAACAAACTTCGTCTTGGGATATTGATATTCATCCCACTCAACTCCATTGGCATTGAACTTTCATTCAAAACCAACACCTTGATTCTTCCGGTGCCTTCCTTGCTTGCATACAATTTCCTCAAATTTCTTACTTTCGGCAAGGCTCTTGTAAACACCTTTCTCTATAATTCCCTTCAATAAACTATTTTCTTGCTCAAGTGTAACTTGGCTAAGAGAATTATTAGTGGAATCAAGAGAACTACTAGAAGCAACAATATTAGATTTAACATGATTATTGTTACCACTAGAGGAAGAATCCTTCTTGTTATTATTGTTAGATTTTACTTGTGGCATATAAGTAGACAAGAGTAAATGCTTGGCAATGTAAGAAGAACTCTTCTTTCAAAGATCATCATTGATTGCTTTTAGGAACCCATGCTCTTGCTCTAAATTTAGCTTCTCGAAGCATAGCTTCTCATGAGTTCTTAGAAGTTATCTATGATCCTCTAGAGTTATTTCATTAGCTAACTTAAGAGTGTTTAGTTTTTTAGTTAGACACTCAATCTCCTTCTTATCATTGCCATTCGTTTCATCTTGATTAGCATGATTGATAGAAAGTTCATTATAGTTTTCATTACTAGTGTTGTCAACAAGTAAATCATCATCGCCTAGCAAATCATCTTCATCACTATTGAAATCAACATATTCGGGGTGTGATACCTTAGGGCCTTTAGCCATGAAGCATCTTCCAATTCCTTCATTTGGTGAGTCAAATATGTCGTAGGAGTTGGATGACATGAGTGCAAGACCAGCAACACCTTCATCTTGAGTATATTCAGAGTCGGAGTGATAGCTTCTCTCGGAGTAGTTGTCAGAGTCGGAACCAGATACCCATTCACCAACATGAGCTTGATGTCTTCGTCTTGTATAGCTCTTTGATAACTTGTCGTTACTTTATGAATCCTTGCTTCTATGAGAGGGTCTTCGTTCATAAAGATCATCTCTACTCCTTATCTCTCTTGGTGGTGATTCATCTCTTTTACTTCTCCTCTTAGGTGAATCTTCTCTTTTCTTGTAGGGAGTCGTACACTCATTGGAGTAGTGTCCGGGTCTTCCACAATTGTAGCAATTACGATCACGACTAGAAGATCTTTTGTCATTGTAGGATCTTGACTTGGATCTTCTCTCTTTGCTTCTATTCTTGTAGAGTTTGTTGAAGTTCTTCACCATTAAGCTCAATTCTTCATTGAGGACTTGTTTCTCACTTGATGTTGTAGGAGAATCACTTGAAGCTTTATAAGCACTACTAGAGCTGTTGCGGAGCTCCTCCTTATCCTTGAGTGACATCTCATGAGCAACAACTCTACCAATGACTTCCTTGGGCTTGAGATCTTTGTAATTGGGCATCATTTGGATCATGGTGCACACAGTATCATACTTTCCATCCAAGGCTCTTAGGATCTTCTTGATGATGAATTTGCCGGTCGTCTCTTTGCTTCCTAAGCTAGCAATCTCATATGTGATGAGATCAAGCCTAGAGTACATCTCAGTGACTCCTTCACCATCCTTCATCTTAAACTTGTCAAGTTGACTTTGAAGCACATCCAATTTGGATTCCTTGACGGATTCAATACCTTCGCGCATATCAACCAAAGTATCCCTAATTTCCTTTGCATTCTCAAGGCGGCTGATTTTGTTGAATTCTTCGGGGCACAATCCGTTAAAGAGAATATCGCATGCTTGAGCATTGTATTGCAACATCTTCATTTCTTTCGTGGATGCTTCACGATCCGGTTCTTTTCTGTCCTCGAAGAAATCACCTTGCAATCCAATGCACACAATAGCCCAAATGGCGGGGTTATAACGAAGAATATGCATTTTCATCTTATGCTTCCAACTAGCAAAGTTAGTACCATCAAAGTAAGGACCTCTACGGTGATAATTTCCATCGCTAGACACCATACTCTCCTAGGGTGTGAAACCAAGGCTACGATCACCAAAGCTATGGAAATCAAGGCAAATGGAGATCTTAGCTCTGATACCACTTGTAGGATCGAAAGTAGGTCTAGGGGGGTGATTAGACTACTTGACCAAATTAAAATCTAACCTTTTCCCAATTTTAGTTGTGGGCAGATTTTAGTAACTTTGCACTAGTCAAGCAATCAACCTACACATGCAATTCTAAGAGTGTAGCAGCGGAAAGTAAAGCATTGCATATGATGGTAAAGGAAGGGTTTGGAGAGTGCAAACGCAATGATGACATGGAGATTTTGGCGTGGTTCCGATAGGTGGTGCTATCGTACGTCCACGTTGATGGAGACTTCAACCCACGAAGGGTAACAGTTGCGCGAGTTCATGGAGTGCTCCACCCACGAAGGGTCTACGAAGAAGCAACCTTGTCTATCCCACCATGGCCATCGCCCACGAAGGACTTGCCTCACTAGGGTAGATGTTCATGAAGTAGGCGATCTCCTTGCCTGTACAAACTTCTTGGTTCAACTCCACAATCTTGTCGGAGGCTCCCAAGCGACACCTAACAAATCTAGGATACACCACTCTCCAAAAGGTAATAGATGTTGTTTTGATGATGAACTCCTTGCTCTTGTGCTTCAAATGATAGTCTCCCCAACACTCAACTCTCTCACACAGATTTGGATACAGTGGAAAGATGATTTGAGTGGAAAGCAACTTGGGGAAGGCTAGAAATCAAGATTCTTGTGGGTGGATTGGAATGTCTTGATCTCAACACATGAGTAGGTGGTTCTCTCTCAGAAAATGTAGGCCGGAAGTGTAGGCACGTTTTGATGGCTCTCTCTCTCTCTCTGATGGAGAAGGGGTGGAGGGGTATATATAACCTCCACACAAAATCCAACTGTTACACACATTTGACCCAACTCGGTCAGACCGAATAGAAGAACTCGATTAGACCTATTTAGTTCAAAATGTGAACGTTAGGAATCTCAGTGGGACCGATGGAACAACTCGGTGGGACCAACATGCTAGGGCTTAGGGAAAACATCAACTTGGTTAGACCGAAGTGAAGCAATAAGGTAACAGAGGGGATGTCAAGCAAACTCAGTGGGACCGATTGCACATTTTGGTGAGACTGAAATACTATAATATGCAACAGGGAGTTTGCAAGGCCATCTCGGTGAGACCGAGATCCATATCTATGTGACTGAGGAGTTATGGTTTCTGGCAGTGGCTATGTCAAGTGAACTCGGTGGCGCCGGATAGATCATTTCGGTGGGGCCGAGTTCGACTTTGAGTTTCGGACATATTTGGAAATGAGAAAGTGGTTGAGGCCTTTGGAGCAATATCACTAAGAACTTTGAGCAAGTAGACCATTAAGCAACACCTCATCCCCTTTTAATAGTATTGGCTTTCCTATGGACTCAATGTGATCTTGGATCACTAAAATGTAAATGAAGAGTTTTGAGCTTTTGCCAATATGTATCCTTAACATTTTGAGAGGTCCACATCTCTAGTCCATGCCATGCCATTCATTGAACTTTTTGAAATGTTTAATTTGAATGGATATTAGTTCAATGAGCTATATGTTGTTATGAATTACCAAAACCAGCCGGAGATTAGTTGCACTTTCAAATGAAAGCTTAAATACAAGTGTGAATACATACACAAATACTAAGTCCCTAGTAAGCCTCTACTAGACTAGCTCATTGATCAAAATATGGTTAAGGTTTCATAACCATAGACATGTGTTGTCACTTGATAATGGGACCACATCATTAGGAGAATGATGTGATGGACAAGACCCATCTGTTAGCATAGCATATGATCATTCAGTTTTTGCTACTACTTTCTTAATGTCAAATACATATTCCTTCGACCATGAGATCATGCAACTCCCGGATACCTAAGGAATACCTTGTGTGCTATCATACATCACTTTGTAACTGGGTGATCATAAAGGTGCTCTACAGGTATCTCCAAAGGTGTCTATTGAGTTGGCATGAATTGAAATTGAGATTTCTCACTCCGTATGATGGAGAGGTATCTCTGGGACCTCTCGGTAATACAGCATCACAGGAAGCTTGTAAGAAAAGTGACTAAGGAGTTAGTTAAAAGATGATGTATTACGGAACGAGTAAAGAGACTTGCCAGTAACGAGATTGAACTAGGTATGGAGATACCAACGATCGAATCTCGGGCAAGTAACATACCGACGGACAAAGGGAACTACGTATGTTGTCATAAAGGTTCGACCGATAAAAATCTTCGTAGAATATGTAGGAACCAATATGGGCATCCAGGTCCAGCTATTGGTTATTGACAGGAGAAGTGTCTCAGTCATGTCTACATCATTCTCGAACCCGTAGGGCCCGCACACTTAACGTTCGTTGACGATATAGTATTATATGAATTATGTATATTGGTGAACGAATGTTGTTCGAAGTCCCGGATGAGATCACGAACATTACAAGGAGCTCCGGAATGGTCCGGAGGTAATGATTGATATATAGGATGATATGGTTGCGCCAAGGGGTAAGGCCCACGAGGCCTTAAGAAAGTGCACAAAGGGGTTTTGTCGAAGGGAAGGGGCTAGACGCCAAGGTTCCTGGTGTCTACCTCCTGGTCCAGACGATGTAGTCCGTGGCACTTAGGTAAACGCCAGGAACCATGGCGTTTGGCCCTGGAGTCCGAGAAGGACTATTCTTTGCGTTCCAAACCGACTTTGGGGAGGCCCTCTCCCCAAGTTACGACCCCAAGGCTCAACATATAAATAGAGGAGCAGGCCTAGCCCCTAGAACACAAGTTTTTGAACCTCCTCTAGTTGGTCCTAGTTGACTAATTAGAGCTAGCCCTAGCTACCTATAATCCTCATAACTAGAAGCCCAGTGTGGTTCTAATCTCTTCCGCTCTAAATCTGTTGTGCTTGGTGAAGCCCTGCAGAAATAGTTTCACCACCACCATCACCACGCCGTCGTGCTGCCGGAACTCCTGTACTACTTTGCCCCTCTTGCTGGATCGAGAAGGCAAGGACGTCATCGAGCTGGACATGTGCTGAACGCAGAGGTGTCATGCGTTCGGTGCTTGATCGGTACAGATCATGAAGGTGTACGAGTACATCAATCGCGTTGATAAACGCTTCCACTTAGTGATCTACTAGGGTATTGTTGGAGATATGTCCTAGAGGCAATCATGTATGATGACATTTCCTATGTGTTTATGAATAAAGATAGTCCTTGGACATTATCAATGATGTGTATCAGCAAGTACGTGACTTGTTTGTGGGACTATGCATTGTATGATGACTGTCCTAAAAGGTCCCTAGTCGAAAGGGCTGTGTGGACGCGCAACCGACTAGACTAGCATATGACACGGTCGATGGCTTGGTCTCACTAGCCATGGAGCATTGGATGCTAACCGGATAATATGGACTTGGAAAGGTCTGGTCGGATTTGACATAGTCGGATCCGAGTCGAGATAAGGTCCAAGTTGGACAGACCCAACTATGAGATGCAGCGATATGTCAACTGTGAGTCTCTAGTACAACATACATTCTATGTCCTAAGACCTGAGCTGATGCATGTACTCGAGATGGTGACAGACTTGGTTTGGGCCGACCAAACGCTACTCCGTGACTGGGTAGTTACAAATGTAGGTTTCGGGTTTGTCCAGTCCCATGCTGCGAGACATGGTCGAGCAAGATGGGATTTGCCTCTCTGATCAGGAGAGATATACTTTGGCCCCCTTGTGTGATCCGACCAAGATAATCATGGCCACGCGACAGGGATTATGAGATAATCCGGTTTGTGGTTGGTATCACTAGAACGAGAAAGAGGTCGGGCTAGCACAAGGATGACAGTCTCGCCTTGAGCCCAATAACATATATCGTGAGGCAAAGGGAATAGAAGTGTGACATGTTGTATAGGTTCGCCTAACCAGCTTCATGGTCTGCTTGGTGTTCGGCATGCCTTGCTAGAGGCCGCTACCAACCATGTAGTTCGGTGGTGATCCGAACTGCAACCAAGCCGACTTGAACCTAAGGGGTCGCGCGCTTAAGGGAAGGAACCTACAAGGTCGGATCCGAGGACACTGGTCGGATGTGATCTGAGCTATATTCGGATTGTGGCCAAGTAGACTTGTGGGCTTTAGGGTCCGTGCGAGGCCCAAGTGTTGAGCCCGCGACGGGTGCCTATATAAAGTGGAGGTGCGGCACACTCATGCGAATGATCGCTTCGGTGCTGCGACTAGGGTTTGCATGTGTTGCGAATAGCCACCTCCACTCGCTGCCGACTCTGTGATCGGACCTAGCAGTCCACCGCATGGTGTTCCTCCTGCATGCGCGAATACCGTTAGAGGCGGTGCACTTGCGCCGCTCCGGCGAACTTGTACGTGGGATCGAACGACCGGCTGTTCGAGGGAGATCGGACGAGGAGGAGACGATCCACGCGGACGCGCTGCCCCAACTCTTCTTCCGCTGCACGGCACTGCGCGTCTAGTGGTAACGAACTGTGATCCATCTCCCGTAGCATGTTCTTCGTTGTTCTGCACGTAGGAAATTTTAATTTGCAGTCGACGCACCCTACCGTAGATCCCAATAGGTATGTAGATGTTCTCTCGTAGCTATGCATCTCCATGGATAGATCTTGCGTGTACGTAGAATTTTTTGTTTTCCATGCAACGTTCCCATGCAATGGCATCAGATCCAGGTCTATGCGTAGATGATATGCACGAGTAGAACACAAAGGAATTGTGGGCGGTGATGTTCATATTGCTTAACACTAATGTATTATTTTGATTCGGCGGTATTGTGGCATGAAGTGGCTTGGACCAACCATACATGTCCACGCACATGAGACTGGTTCCACCGACTGACATGCAACTTATTTTGCATAAAGGTGGTTGGTGGGTGTCTATTTCTCGTTCTTTAGTTGAATCTAATTTGACTACGGTGGTCCTTGCAGAAGGTTAAATTGCAACTTGATAATCACCATTGTGGTTTTGCGTAGGTAAGAACTGTTCTTGCTAGCTGCCCGTAGCAGCCACGTAAAACTTGCAACAACAAAGTAGAGGGATGTCTAACTTGTTTTTGCAGGGTATGTTGTGATGTGATATGGTCAAGATGTGATTCAATGTATGTTGATGTATGT
This sequence comes from Triticum aestivum, assembly GCF_018294505.1. NCBI lineage: Eukaryota > Viridiplantae > Streptophyta > Magnoliopsida > Poales > Poaceae > Triticum > Triticum aestivum. The sequence goes on along the minus strand of NC_057813.1, from coordinate 456,662,246 downwards.
GATGATCATGTTTTGTAATAAGTTCAAGAATTGCATGTCGATGAGTACAACAACAGGCAATAGCCTTAGGGTTGTCTTTGATTATTGTATGACCTGCGTGTCAATCACTAAGTGCCATGTAATTGATTTACTTTATCGCTATGCGTTAGCATTAGTTGTAGAAGCAATAGTTCGAGATGACCCCGACGCAACGATGGAGATCAAGGTGTCGCACCGGTGAAAATGGAGATCATGTTGTTGCTTTGGAGATGGATATCAAAAGCACAAGATGATGATGGCCATATCATGTCACATTTTTTTGATTGCATGTGAAGTTTATCCTTTATGCATCTTATTTTCCTTAGAACAATGGTAGCATTATAAGATGATCCCTTCACTTAATTTTAAGATAAAAGTGTTCTCCCTGAGTATGCACCATTGTGAAAGTTCGTCGTTTCAAATTAAGCACCTCATGATGATCAGGTGTGATAGACTCTACGTTCACATACAACGGGTGTAAGCCAGTTTTGCACATGCATAATACTTGGGTTAGACTTGACGAGCCTAGCATGTACAAATATGGTCTCAGAACACTGGAGACCAAAAGGTCGAACATGATTCATATAGCAGATATGATCAATATGGAGATGTTCACCATTGAAGACTAGCCCATCTCATGTGATGATCGGACATGGGTTAGTTGATTTGGACCATGTATCACTTCGACAGCTTGAGGGGTGTTGATTTAAGTGGGAGTTCATTAATAATTTGATTATTTGAACTAAAATATATCATAAACTTAGTCATAATAATCTTTGCAAATCTATGTTGTAGATCAATTGCCCATGCTACCATTCCCTCGAATTTGAATGCATTCCTAGAGAAAGCTAAGTTGAAAGATGATGGTAGCAACTACACGGACTGGGTCCATAACTTGAGGGTTATCCTGATTACTGCACAGAAGAATCATGTCCATGATGCACCGCTAGGTGACAGGCCTGCTGCTGGAGCTGATGCAGACGCCGTGAACGTCTGGCAGGCTTGATCTGATGACTACTCGATAGTTCAGTGTGCCATGCTTTACAACTTGGAATCGGTTCTTCAAAAGTATTTTAAACGCCACAGAGCATATGAGATGTTCCAATAGCTGAAGTTCTTATTTCAAGCTAATGCCCGGATTGAGAGATATGAAGTCTCCAACAAGTTATTTAGCTGTAAGATGGAGGAGAACATTTTTGTCAGTGAACACATACTTAGTATGTCTGGGTACTGATGACCCACAAGTGTAGGGGATCTATCGTAGTCCTTTCGATAAGTAAGAGTGTCGAACCCAACGAGGAGCGGAAGGAAATGACAAGTGGTTTCAGTAAGGTATTCTCTGCAAGCACTGAAATTATCGGTAACAGATAGTTTTGTGATAAGGTAATTTGTGACGGGTAACAAGCAATGAAAGTAAATAAGGTGCAGCAAGGTGGCCCAATCCTTTTGGTAGCAAAGGACAAGCCTGGACAAATTCTTATATAGAGAAAAGCACTCCCGAGGACACATGGGAATTATCGTCAAGCTAGTTTTCATCACGCTCATATGTTTCACGTTCGTTACTTTGATAATTTGATATGTGGGTGGACCAGTGCTTGGGTACTGCCCTTTCTTGGACAAGCATCCCACTTATGATTAACCCATATCGCAAGCATCCGCAACTACAAAATAAGTATTAAGGTAAACCTAACCATAGCATGAAACATGGGGATCCAAATCAGCCCCTTACGAAGCAACACATAAACTAGGGTTTAAGATTCTGTCACTCTAGCAACCCATCATCTACTTATTACTTCCCAATGCCTTCCTCTAGGCCCAAACAATGGTGAAGTGTCATCTAGTCGACGTTCACATAACACCACTAGAGGAGAGACAACATACATCTCATTAAAATATCGAACAAATACCAAATTCACATGACTACTTATAGCAGGACTTCTCCCATGTCCTTAGGAACAAACGTAACTACTCACAAATCATATTCATGTTCATAATCAGAGGGGTATTAATATGCATAAAGGATCTGAACATATGACCTTCTACCGAATAAACCAACTAGCATCAACTACAAGGAGTAATCAACACTACTAGCAACCCACAGGTACCAATTTGAGGTTTTGGTACAAAGATTGGATACAAGACATGAACTAGGGTTTGAGAGGAGATGGTGCTGGTGAAGATGTTGATGGAAATTGACCCCCTCCCGATGATAGGATCGATGGTGATGACGATGGGGATGATTTCCCCCTCCCGGAGGGATGTTTCGCCTGCAGAACAGCTCCGCTGGAGCCCTAGATTGGTTCCGCCAAGGTTCCGCCTCATGGCGGCTGTGTTTCGTCCTGAAAGCTTGCTTATTATTGTTTCCAGGGTAAAAGACTTCATATAGCAGAAGATGGTCACCGGAAGGCTGCCAGGGGGCCCACGAGGCAGGGGGCGCGCCCCCACCCTCGTGGCCAGGGTGCGGGCCCTCTCTGGTACTTCTTCAGCTCAATATTTTTTATTAATTCCAAAAATGACTTTCATGGAGTTTCAGGACTTTTGGAGTTGTGCAGAATAGGTTTCTAATATTTGTTCCTTTTCCAGCCCAGAATTCCAGCTGCCGGCATTCTCCCTCTTCATGTAAACCTTGTAAAATAAGAGAGAATACGCATAAGTATTGTGACATAACATGTAATAACAACCCATAATGCAATAAATATTGATATAAAAGCATGATGCAAAATAGACGTATCAACTCCCCCAAGCTTAGACCTCACTTGTCCTCAAGCGGAAGCCGAAATCGAAAAATATGTCCACATGTTTAGACATAGAGGTGTCGATAAAATAAAATACGGACATGAGGGCATCATGATTATTCTTATAACAGCAACATATATATATATATATATATATATAGTGTCATATGATTTCTTATGCTAAAGAAACAATCTATTCAGAATGTCAAGTATGAATCAGAAACTTCATTGAAAACTAACAAACCGTAATCTCGGTCATTGAAGCAATTGCAATTTATCATAACATCGGAAAGAGTCAATATAAGAGCTTTTCAGCAAGTCCACATACTCAACTATCATTTAGTCTTTCACAATTGCTAACACTCATGCAATACTTATGGTTATGAAGTTTTAATCGGACACAGAGAAAGATAGGGGCTTGTAGTGTTGCCTCCCAACCTTTTACCTCTAGTGTAATGTCAACAATAATAGTTCATGCTAACTTACATCCAATTGGATATACATATCAGGATCTTTCCAACACAAGGTGCTTACCAAAGGATAAAATGTAAAAAGGAAAGGTGAAGATCACCTTGACTCTTGCATAATGCATAAGAGAAAAGTAAAAAGATAGGCCCTTCGCAGAGGGAAGCAGAGGTTGTCATGTGCTTTTATGGTTGGATGCACGAAATCTTAATGCACGTCACTTTATATTGCCACTTGTGATACAGACCTTTATTATGCAGTCCGTCACTTTTATTGCTTCCATATCACAAGATCGTATAAAGCTTATTTTCTCCACACTAATAAGTCATACATATTTACAGAGCAATTTTTATTGCATGCAACATGACAACTTACTTGAAGAATCTTACTCAATCCATTGGTAGATATGGTGGACTCTCATGGCAAGACTGGGTTTAAAGATATTTGGAAGCACAAGTAGTATCTCTACTTAGTGCAAAGAATTTGGATAGCATGAGGGGGAAAGGCAAGCTCAACATGTTGGATGATCCATGACAATATACTTGATTTCGGATATAAGAAAACATAACCCATCACGTTGTCTTCCTTGTCCAACATCAACTCTTTAGCATGTCATATTTTAATGAGTCCTCACAACCATAAAAGATGTCCAAGATAGTATATTTATATGTGAGAACCTCTCTTTCTTTATTACTTCCTATTAATTGCAATGATGACCAAAACTATGTTTGCCAACTCTCAACAACTTTTATTCATCATACTCTTTATGTGAAGTCATTACTCTCCATAAGATCAATATGATCTCTTTATTTCTTTTTATTCTTTCAAGATCATAGTAAGATAGCAAAGCCCTTGGCTCAACACTAATCTTTATTATATATAGCTCATAGACTCGATTACATAGAAGGATCATAAGGCAAAACTCAAAACTAATTCATACCAAAAGACTTTATTCTACTAGATCAAGATATTACTAAAAGGATCGAACTAAGAAAAACGGTAAAGATAGGAGTGTGATGGTGATACGATACCGGGGCACATCCCCCAAGCTTGGCAGTTGCCAAGGGGAGTGCCCATACCCATGTGTTTATGTCTCCTTCTTTGGAGGTGAAGAAGGTGGTGGTGATGATGGATAGTCGCACATCGAGCGTAGGAGCTCCTCCAGTTTGCGGATAATGCCCTTGAGTGCGATGATATGATCCTTCAACAAAATATTTTCACGTGTCGGATACTTGTTTTGTATGCGATCTAACTCAATCATCTTGAAAGCTTCAATCTTAGTTGGGGTAAAGAGGTTGTGATGAGGTTGAAGGATGTCTTCTTCTTCTGCCGCCGGATCTTGGTCCTCCATGACCTTCTTGATCCTATCATCCTTGTTGGTCTCTCAGGGTTCTTCTCTCTTCAGCTCCATCTTCATTAGCCAAGCATCGTTGCCTTCATTGTTGGAAGAGGGTGACGACATGATGCCCGGCCTTGACAAACCTGATAGAGAACAGCTCGAAACAAAGACAGAGGATATTTGTGTGATATGGTGGTCATAACCTTCGGGAGATTATATAATGAATTTTTACCGACAAAAAGAAGTATCATGCAAGAAAACGGAGTCCGGAGAGCACACGAGGTGCCCACGAGGTAGGGGGCGCACCCTCCACCCTCATGGATGCCTCGTGTCCTTCCCGGACTACTTCTAATTTTCCTATTTTCTTAAATATTCTAAAATGGAGAAAAATTGCTATTAGAACTGTTTTGGAGTCTGTTTACTTACCGTACCACATACCTATTCTTTTTCAGAGTCTGAAACGTTCTGGAAAGTGTCCCTTATCTATTCCTTCGGGGTTACGATTTTAATAACATTAGTTTCAACATTTATTGGATTACCTGATATATAATGTTTGATTCTTTGACCGTTCACCACCTTCGGACTTGTGCCTTCAAAGTTGTTGATTTTTATGGCACCGGAACAATAGACCTCCTTGATAACGTAAGGGCCTTCCCATTTAGAGAGAAGTTTTCCCGCAAAAAATCTTAAACGGGAGTTGTATAGCAAAACATAATCACCTACATTAAACTCACGCTTTCGTATCCTTTTGTCATGCCATCTTTTAACTTTTTCTTTAAACAGTTTGGCATTCTCATAGGCTTCGGTTCTCCATTCATCAAGTGAGCTAATGTCAAACATCCTCTTCTCACCGGCAAGTTTGAAATCATAATTGAGCTCTTTAATGGCCCAATATGCCTTCTGTTATAGTTCAAGAGGTAAGTGACATGATTTTGCATAAACCATTTTATATGGAGACATACCCATAGGATTTTTATATGCAGTTCTATAAGCCCATAATGCATCATCAGGTTTCTTGGACCAATTCTTTCTAGATCTATTAATAGTCTTTTGCAAAATCAATTTAAGCTCTCTGTTACTCAGTTCTACTTGACCACTAGACTGTGGGTGATATGGAGATGCAATTCTATGATTAACATCATACTTAGCAAGCATTTTACGAAAAGCACCATGAATAAAATGTGAACCACCATCAGTCATTAAATATCTAGGGACTCCAAACCTTGAAAAAAATAACTTTTTTAAGCATCTTAATAGAGGTGTTATGATCGGCACTACTAGTTGGAATAGCTTCTACCCACTTAGTAAGGTAATCAATAGCAACTAAAATATGTGTATACCCATTAGAGGAAGGAAAAGGTCCCATATAATCAAAGCCCCAAACATCAAATGGTTCTATAACAAATGAATAATTCATAGGCATTTCTTGACGTCTACTAATATTACCAATTCTTTGACATTCATCACAAGACAAGACAAACTTACAGGCGTCCTTGAAGAGAGTAGGCCAATAAAAACCGGATTGCAATACCTTATGTGCAGTTCTATCTCCAGCGTGATGTCCTCCATAAGCCTCGGAGTGACACTTGCGTAGGATATGTTCCTGTTCATGCTCAGGTACACAACGTCTAATAACACCATCTACTCCTTCTTTACAAAGGTGTGGGTCATCCCAGAACTAATGTCTTAAATCATAGAAAAACTTTTGCTGGTATGTGAAACTAGGTAGTATAAATTTAGCAACAATGTAATTAGCATAATCAACATACCATGGAGCAGTACGAGAAGCATTTATGACAGCTAATTCTTCATCAGGAAAGCTATCATCAATAGGTAGTGGGTTTTCAAGAACATTCTCTAACCTAGACAAGTTGTCTGCAACAGGGTTCTCAGCTTCCTTTCTATCAATAATATGAACATCAAATTCTTGTAGCAAGATAACCCATCTAATAAGTCTAGGTTTAGCATCTTTCTCTCCCATAAGATATTTAATAGCAGCATGATCATTGTGAACAGTTACTTTAGAATCAACAATATAAGGTCTGAACTTATCACAAGCAAATACAACTGCTAAGAATTCTTTTTTAGTAGTAGCATAAGTTCTCTGAGCACTGTCTAGAGTTTTACTAGCATATCGAATAACATTTAGTTTCTTATCAACTCTTTGTCCTAGAACAACACCTACAGCATAATCACTAGCATCACAGATAATTTCAAAGGGTAAATTCCAATCAGGTGGCTGAACAATAGGTGCAGAAATCAAAGCTTTCTTAAGTATTTCAAATGCTTCTACACAATCATCATCGAAGACAAAAGGAATATCTTTTTGTAATAGATTAGTTAGAGGCCTAGAAATTTTAGAGAAGTCCTTAATGAACCTCCTATAAAAACCGGCATGACCAAGGAAACTTCTTATACCTTTAATGTCCTTGGGACATGGCATCTTTTCAATAGCATCAACTTTAGCTTTATCAACTTCAATACATCTTTCAGAAACTTTATGCCCCAAGACAATGCCTTCATTAACCATAAAGTGGCACTTCTCCCAATTCAAGACAAGACTAGTATCTTCGCATCTCTGCAGAACTCGATCAAGGTTGCTGAAGCAATCATCAAAAGAAGATCCATAAACAGAGAAATCATCCATGAAAACCTCAACAATCTTTTCACGAAAGTCAGAGAATATATCCATCATGCATCTTTGAAAGGTAGCAGATGCATTACATAAACCAAAAGGCATATGTCTATAAGCAAAAGTACCGAAAGGGCAAGTAAAACTGGTCTTTTCTTGATCCTCTACTGACACATGTATTTGAGAGAAACCAGAGTAACCATCTAGAAAGCAAAAATGTGTATGTTTGGATAATCTTTCTAGCATTTGATCAATAAAAGGCATAGGGTAATGATCCTTTTTAGTAGCTTTATTTAATTTGCGGAAATCAATTACCATCCTATAACCTGTAACAATTCTTTGTGGGATCAATTCATCTTTATCATTAGGAACGACAGTAATACCTCCCTTCTTAGGGACACAATGGACAGGGCTTACCCACTGACTATCAGCAACGGGATAAATTATACCTGCCTCTAGGAGCTTTAGTATTTCCTTTCTTAACACTTTTTTCATCTTAGGATTTAACTATCGTTGGTGATCAATAACTGGTTTGGCGCCTTTCTCCAATTTTATTTTGTGTTGACATAGAGTGGGACTAATGCCCTTGAGATCATCAAGAGTATATCCAATAGCAGCACGGTGCTTCTTCAGAGTTTTCAATAATTTCTCCTCTTCCCGTTCTGAAAGGTTAGCACTAATAATAACAGGATATATCTTCTTTTCATCAAGATAAGCATATTTAAGAGTATCAAGTAATGGTTTAAGCTCAAACATGAGATCACCCTTGGGTGGTGGAGGATCCCCTAGGATTTCAACAGGCAAGTTGTGTTTGAAAACAAGTCCCTATTTAAAGAATACTTCATCTATCTCCCTTCTTTCATTCATAAACATATCATTTTCATGGTCTAGCAAACATTGTTCTAAAGGATCATTAGGAGGCAGGGCAATAGAAGCAAGACCAATAATTTCATCCTTACTAGGCAATTCTTTGGCATGGGGTTGTCTATGAAATTTAGCAAAATTAAACTCATGAGACATATCCCCCAAACCAATAGTAACGACATCCTTTTCGCAATCTATGTTAGCATTAACAGTATTCAAGAAGGGTCTACCAAATATAATGGGACAAAAGCTATCTTGTGGGGAACCAAGAACAAGAAAATCAGCAGGATATTTAACTTTCCCACACAAGACTTCAACATCTCTAACAATCCCAACTGGTGAAATAGTATCTCTATTGGCAAGCTTAATTGTAACATCAATTTCTTCTATCTCAGCAGGTGCAATATCATGCATAATTTATTTGTTCTTGAAGCGGCGCGACGCGCTGCTTCAAGAACTCCCTGATGAGCATGGCCCCCGTCAGCTTCGTGTTCTTAAGCTCCTTATCCATCTTCCTCACGAACGGCGTCAAGGCATGGTTGGTGATCTTCTTAGATTTCCACCACTTGTCGGTGACGGGGAATGCGGTCGGCAGCTTCAACAAGCTCTGGGAGATCTTGGCATCCATCATCACCCACCTCTTCACGGCATCCTCCACCTTCTTCCTGGCGCGGGAGACTGCGTTGCAACCCCGCGCCGCGACGAAATCGATGCACCCGACCGGATTGTTGCCAGTCTTGCGAAGATAGAAGAAATGGTGGAACATGGTAACGGAGGGCAGCACCCCCATGAACGCCTCACAATAGAAGGCAAAGAGGGACAAAAGGAGGATGGAGTTGGCATGGATGTGGAGCGCTTGAAGACCATAGTGGTGAAGGATGGAGAAGAAGAAAGGGGAGAACGGAGGTACCAGCCCGGAGAAGACGTTGTGCATGAAGAAGGGGAAGAAGTTGCTGCCCGCGGGCTCCCGGGCAACGGTGGCGACTCGGAGCGTGGTCTTCCCCCACTCATTGTCGTCGCTCGCCATCAGGAGGAGCGTTGTCTGAAGCTTCTCCCAGGTCACGCAAGGCGCTAGCAGCCCTGGCTCGTACCAGGTGGAGCCGCCAGCCGAGGAAGAAGCCGTGGTCTTCTCGGCGGCCATCAGGTAGGATATTTGGTGGGAAATCGGCAGATCTGATGAGCTCTTCCACTAGGGGAGAAGCGGATCTGGAGCAAGACGAAGAAGGAGCAATGGAAGTCTTGCGGCAGGCGGCACCCCTTTTGTCAGATGGGAGCAGTTGCCGAGGCAGCGTGGGGAAACGGAGTCTCCCACGTCCAATCAATCACCACGCGTCATCAAGGCCGCGGCGGTTAGGGCCCGCGGCACTCCGCACTTGCCCTTTGGCTTCGCCTAGAAGCCAAGTCCGAGCACGCCTTGGGCCCGGGGGCTACTGTCGGCGTCCTGGACTTGGGGGTATCCAGTCCTGCCTGCATGCGGCCCACCGCGTGGCCCCATCGACGGCCTGGTATGGCCCAGCTTCAACACCAACACAGCAAGACCCTCGCGAGGTGCCAAGCCTCGCGAGGTGGACGACGCCAAGACCCCTGAAGGAGTTGGCCTCCTCGGGAGGGCTCCTGAGGGGCGGAGAGTTCTATGCAGCTACCTCATGAGGCTCAGCTGACGTGAGCCGTGACGACCAAGGCCAGGCGGGTGCAGAGTGCAGGTTTCCTCTTCGGTGCAAGGGAGGCAAGCCGTAGGCGCAGAGTCCCGAGGAATCAGCCAAAGGTTTCCATTCTGATGCAACAAGACCAAGACCGCTAGGACGGCAGGACGGAGATCATCACCGAGCCCACCACAGCGTCACAACCAGAGGCTTTTCGCAGGCGAAGACCACTTTTGTCAGGTTAGGTTGAACTACTTGTCCCCTTTCAAATCCCGCCGTTGTGGAATCCCTTCCCGCTCATATCTGGGAAGAGGACCAAGGCCACTATATATAGGACTTAGCCACCACCATAGTGGAGAGAGATCGATTCCACCCCGAGCACCACACCAGCTCAAGAACACCTCTCCTCCTCAGGCTTGTTCATCCTTTGTACTAGTTCATCCATAGACCCTCGAGGCAATCTACCACACCACACTGGATTAGGGTATTACACCACAACGGTGGCCAGAACCAGTATAAATCTCTATATCTTTGTGTCTTTGTGAGCTCTACGCGCTAGGCTAGGGAGGATCACGAGTAGGCAGGTTGGACAGGTTGAGATCTCCGCACGCACCCCAGAGTTTGAACCTTTCAAGGGTTGCCGGATCCTGAAATACGACATTTGGCGCGCCAGGTAGGGGTGCATCGGATCCTCTCTTCCGTCGTTCGATCCGTCTCCACTCCAACATCTCCATCACCGACGCGCGCAGGGCTTGCGCCGAGCGTCGAGCCGCGGTCGCCGCCCGTGTCGCTCAGACGGCTCTTGCGGGTGACGGCTGCACACGCCGCGCTCCTTCTCCGGTGGCCAACGCCGCCACGGGCCCTGCTGGCCACGAGCAGCAAGCTTCATCGCTGCACCCGTCGATGCGCCGTGACGGCCGCACCGCTACACCGTCACTGACTCTAGCAGCTTCGTCATCCCACGCGCGCCACGGTCAGGTGGACGCACAGGCCGCTCTGCTCACGGTGCGGGAGCTCCTTCGCTACCGTCCCGTGGGTGATCTCTACGAGGAGTGGCTCGAGCGTATAGCCGAGCTCATCAGCGTCGCGCACGGGGGCTCCGACGGGCCGGCTCGCTCGCTGCCTCAGCAACCACTTGCAGTGGGTAATGTCGCGCACGGGGCTCCTCCTCCGCCTCCGGCCCGGGGCACCATCATCGAGCCTGTGACGCCCGGATAATTAAGCTACAGTCAACCTCTGCTAATGATGCCACGCCACCTCGGTTACTGTTGATAAACTTGCGTTGATTCGAAACCGTTCCAAATTCAAATTCAAAATCAAGTCAAACGATAATGGTTTTCAAATATTAAAACTAAAATGTTCGGGTTGTGCCAAATAATGCATAGGTAATTATGGTGGAGAAACCACACGTTCATAAAAGGTTTGTATGCTCTAAAATGATTTAAGCGGTAACTAAAACATTATTAAATGCCTTTGGTATTTTATAAAATACTAAACTATTTTATTTTGGGTTAAAACCTTTTGTGGCAGAGGGTTATTTTGAAATGTTATTTTAGGAACTATTATCATATTATACTAACTAAAAATAATGTGGAACTAAAAATAAAACAGAAAAGAATAGGAAAATTAAATAAAAATAAATAAAAACAAAAGAAGACCCCTGGCCAACTGGGCCAACAGACCCAGCTGGCCACCCACGTGGCCCAACTGGCCAGCCGGCCCAACCGCAGCCTACTTACACCCCTACCCCCAGAAACCCTAACCCTTGAACCCCCACTTCCCCCTCGCACTCCCCCCCATTCTGGATCGGGATGGAGCGGTGCCCAACGCCGCGCCTGCATCACCGCTCGCCTCCTCCCGCACCACCTCATCCCCGCCGTACTCGTCGCGCTCGGCGCCTCGTCCGCCGTCTCCCGAAGGCCTCCTCATCGACGGACCACCCCGCCGCCGCTGCTCGTCAACGCCGCCCGGAGCTCCTCCGCCTCGTTCGTCGCCCCTTCCTCGTCTCCCCCTCGATGGCTCCACCGAGCCACGCCGACCCCCTGCCCGCCAACGCTGGTGAGGGCCACGCCCTCCCCTCTCTCCCCTGTCCTGCACGCGCACCGACGCCATACTTCACCACGCCCAGCGCATGCTCACAGCGCCCGGCGACCCCCCCTGCGACTCTCTGCAACCCGTCGCACACGCTCCCCGCGAGCCCCCGTCCGCAACCACCCGCGCGTGGCCATCCCTGCCCGACCGCGCTCCGTGCCGCACCGGCCGCATCTCGCGCTCCCCTACCCATAGCCATTCGCTCCTCGTCGTGCCGAACCCCCTCCCCCACGGTGGCCTGGCCGCGCCCGTGCCATGGCGCTTCTTGGCCGCCTCGCTGCCTGCTGTGGTGCTGCTGCCTCAGCCCTGCTCGGGTCATCGCCCGCGCAGCCCCTGTCCGCCGGCGCTCGCGCCCGCGAGCCCCGTGGTTTTACTCCACTCCACCCCCCGTTAACCCACGCCCGTTAGCGCCTGCGCCTGCTAAGCCCCCTGGCCAAATGATAAGGGGCCCCACCCCAGAACGAATTAAAAAAAGAGTTAAAATAAATAAATTAGTAATTAATTAATTAATTGGTTAATTGGTTAATTAAGTTAATTAATCCTATTTAACTAATCTAATTAAAATTAATTAACCTAATCACTTAGTTAAATTGATTAACCTTGTTTAGTTAGTCTTAGTCTATGATGAATGGGACCCACGTGTCAGCTTGACCAGTCAACAGTCAGAGTTGACTGTTGATGTCATGCTGACATCATAAATGCAATTTCAAATTAAAATAATGTGTTAATTCTAGAAAATTGATTAAACCTTTTAAAATTATTATTAAATAATCTGTAACTCGAATGGAAAAACTTTGTACATGAAAGTTACTCAGAACGACGAGAGAAATCCGGATACGCAGCCCATTCATCCGCCACACATCCCTAACATATCGAACACGCAACTTTCCCCCTCCGGTTCACCTGTCCGAAAACGCGAAACACCGGGGATACTTTCCCGGATGTTTCCCCCTTTCGCCGATATCACCTACTACCGCGTTAGGGCACACCTAACACCACTCATTGTCATGTCTTGCATCGTCATGCTTATGTTTGCATTGTATTTACTGTTTCTTACCCCTCTTCTCCCCGGTAGACTACGAGACCGACGATGCTGCTGCCTAGTTCGACTACGGTGTTGACAACCCCTCCTTGCCAAAGCAACCAGGCAAGCCCCCCCCCCCTTGATCACCAGATATCGCCTATTCTTCTCTATACTGCTTGCATTAGAGTAGTGTAGCATGTTACTATTCGGTTACTCCTATCTGTTGCATAGCCTGTCATTGTTACTACAGTCGTTGATACCTTATCCGCAATCCTAAATGCTTAGTATAGGATGCTAGTTTATCATCATTGGCCCTACATTCTTGTCAGTTTGCCTTGCTATACTATTGGGTCATGATCACTTGGGAGGTGATCACGGGTATATACCATACATATATACATACTATACAGATGGTGACTAAAGTCGGGTTGGCTCGTTGAGTACCCGCAAGTGATTCCGACGTGGGGGCTGAATGGACAGGTGGCTCCATCCCAGTAGAGGTGGGCCTGGGTTCCCATGGCCCCCGACTGTTACTATGTGGCGGAGCGACAGGGCAGGTTGAGACCACCTAGGCTAGAGGTGGGCCTGGCCCTGGTTGGAGTCTGCGGTTACTTCATAATAACACGCTTAACGAGATCTTGGTATTTGATCTGAGTCTGGCCACTGGCCTATACGCACTAACCAACTACGCGGGAAATATATGGGCACTCGACGTCGTGGTATCAGCCGAAGCCTTCGTGACGTCATCGACGGAGCGGTGCGCGCCAGATTGGACCATGTAACGTGACTTCCTTTCTAATGGAGGTTGCTAGGTCTGCTTCAGGTCGCCCTCGCAACATGCAGGTGTGCAATGGTCGATGGGCCCAGACCCCTGCGTGCATAGGACTTAGACTGGCATGCCGACCTCTCTATGGGGCTGCAACGTGTTGATCTTCCGAGGCCGGGCATGACCCAGGAAAGTGTTTCCAGCCAAATGGGATCGAGCGTGTTGGGTTATGTGGTGCACCCCTGCAGGGAAGTTTATCTATTCGAATAGTCGTATCCCTCGGTAAAAGGACGACCCGGAGTTGTACCTTGACCTTATGACAACTAGAACCGGATACTTAATAAAACACACCCAGACAAGTTCAACAGACAACCCGGTGATCGCCTTTCCACAGGGCGACGAGGGGAGGATCGCTGGGTAGGATTATGCTATGCGTTGCTTACTTGGAGGACTTCAATCTACTCTCTTCTACATGCTGCAAGACGGAGGCTGCCAGAAGCATAGTCTTTGATAGGACTAGCTATCCCCCTCTTATTCTGGCATTCTGCAGTTCAGTCCACCAATATGGCCTCCTTACACATATACCCATGCATATGTAGTGTAGCTCCTTGCTTGCGAGTACTTTGGATGAGTACTCATGGTTGCTTTGCTCCCTCTTTTCCCTCGTTTTCCTCTTCTTCTCGGATGTTGCAACCAGACATTGGAGCCCAGGAGCCAGGCCCCACCGTCGACGACAACTACTACACTGGAGGTGCCTACTACGACGTGCAGGCTGCTGACGACGACCAGGAGTAGTTAGGAGGATCCGAGGCAGGAAGCCTACGCCTCTTTTGATCTGTATCCCAGTTTGTGCTAGCCATCTTATGGCAACTTGTTTAACTTATGTCTGTACTCAGATATTGTTGCTTCCGCTGACTCGTCTATGATCGAGCACTTGTATTCGAGCCCTCGAGGCCCTTGGCTTGTATTATGATGCTTGTATGACTTATTTTATTTTTAGAGTTGTGTTGTGATATCTTCCCGTGAGTCCCTGATCTTGATCGTACACGTTTGCGTGTATGATTAGTGTACGATTGAATCAGGGGCGTCACAAGTTGGTATCAGAGCCGACTGCGTATAGGAATCCCCCTTCCACACTCCTTGGCCGAAGTTGAGTCTAGTCATTGAAAACGAATTTTTACTAACATGGCTCTGCGGCTTACGGGCCCACGTCGCCATTGGGTGGTATTAGGATCTTTTATTTCTCGACCTATACTCTGGGACTCTAACATCTCTTCTATTCAGGTTAAACAATTTTACTTACTCTGACTCTAGGTTCTCGTAATTACTTCCACCCGGAGAACCCCTTATTACAGATGATCGCCTGCTGCACCAAAAGTTTCTAAAGATGCTATTCGATGTTTTACCGAGACACTTGTGCCCACCGCCTTTTCAAATTCACTACCACCGAGACATCCCTATGGATAGCTACTTATACTTGCCATCCATACCTTCATTCTCGATTACTTTTGTTAGTACAAGATACCCTGAACTACTTCCCGCTATCTCGGGAATCCTTTGTGCTTACTGCCTTGCAACACCTTTTCCTCATGAATACATGTATGAATAATTCCTCACACTTATTGGGGATTCGTTCATCCCCAGTTGTTCATGTGTTTTACAAAAGTCTTCAAAATACCATTCGATCTTCCGAAAATCCTTAGGAGCCTTTTGCTCTTGAAATTCTTGCTTACTTGCATTAGGGTTAATCCCATAAGTCTAGTAATCTTATTGACATCCTTTGTCATTATCATTTCGAGTCCCTTGATTAAATATGTTGTGAATGCTCGCAATCCTCAATCAGATCTTAGAATTCATCCTTCCGACTTAGACGTCATATTAAACATGAGTTGGATCTCGACCAATGAAATTACCATCGATTGTACCCTTAAGCCTACTCAACTTATCCATCCTTGATCAGAGTGTTTGCTTCTAATCCCTTGATTTGGAGCTTATAATTCCTTTGCATTTGAGCTTTGAATTAGTCAGTTGTTTTGATAATCTGATCTCCTTGCTTTCTTTCTTCTTCTGGTTGAGTACCGATGCTCACATCAGATCCCTTGTGGGACACGAGAACCTTTATTAGATTTTATCCGACGACATCCTTCATATTCAATAACTTTGTGAGTCCCTTCTCGGATACGTAATGCCTTTGGTAAATTGTATCCTCTGCTTTGTCAACCATGCTCTGCTTTCGAGCTTGTGTTATTTACTCCTGAACTTTGTGGTATATGTTCCTAAGAGGCCCCGATGGGTTGGACATATGCCTTTTCTAATCTGTGTGAACCCGGAAACTACTACGGGTCATACTCTACTGGTGTATGTCAGATAAAATTTCAACACCACAACTTCATTGAAGGCGAGAAGTGAATGAAAGGTTATACATTTGGAGAAGTGGGAGTCGACCTTGAACTTTGTGTTCATGCCCATGGAAACGATGTTGAGCTTATCATGATAGCTTCTCGTAACAAATAATTATTCACTTAGCATAATTTGAACTTGTATCTATGATTTTGTCCTTTGCAATCATGGTTTCGACCATATTATTACTCATTAGTTCCTTTTCTCAGACAAGTTAAAGTACTTGCTTTCTTCAGATTAGTACGCCTTCCCTACCTCTATTTTTGATCTACCTTCGAGTATTACCCCATGGTATCTCGAGGATATCAACCCATTACACTACATCTTATGAATTTCTGATGAGGTAGTACCTTTCCCCGTCATAGTCACTCCACGGGTTCTGGGTTGTCATCAAGCGAGAACACCGATTTGTGAATCAAATCAACACTGTGATTCAGTCTTCCGGTACTTTGTTGTTGAGAAGTTTAATACTCCATCACGTCATTCCTAGCCTGATCGGCTACATCATTATCGTGCTAATTATGACTGTGGTACCTGGTCCTTCTTCCCGGAGCACAACTTTCGACGATGAGCTAAGCTTACGTCGATGTTCCTTGTCTTATCATTTCAGCTCGAACATCGAGCTTGATTCCAAGTTTGTGTCATGTCCATGGTTCCAATAACCCTTCGCTTCACCATTGCTTTTGCTTGATGTCGTCGCTAATCGATTACATCTTCATTAAACCTCTCGGCAAAAAATTGTCGTAATCATCATCAACATTCTGAGCTCTTCAAGGATATGGATCGAATTCATGTTGAGAAATACCATCCTTGCCCCTCGATGAATTGTGTTATCATCGACAACATTATTGCCTTCCCTCCAACACAAACTTGTTGTTGTTCTGTGTTGTACCTCGAGTTCCTTGCTACCCAACTTATGTTATGTTCTACCTTGAAGTGTTGCCATCTTTTATGTCAAGAATGTAGCGAGAATTTCACCACCTCTTAAGAATTCTTGGTATAGTGGTACTTCTCACCATCACCATTCTTTCTCGTGTTGTTTCTAACCGGAATACCGACAAATGGTCTGTGATGTGTAAAATTCAAAAATTCTAGCAACCTTATTGCTTTGACGTTAATGGTCGATAGCTTCATTCTAAGTCTATTTCTTATTGAATCATCATTCAAACATTGATCGTGCTACATAGTCCAGATTTTCGTGTGCACTTTTCAACCAATGTTTAATTGTGTATGTTTTCTTCGAGCATACATCATTATATCATTTGATCTGAGAAATGTTATCTCCTTGTTCACCTAATTTTGGTAATCCATCCTTTTGGAAATCTTGATGAATTGTCGCTGAGTCCATTAGCCACCTCCTCATCCTCTCCTTGGTTTATTGATGAACTCTTGTTTCGAAATTTGCTTCCATAGTTTGATTCCCGAGAATCTTACAATGTCATCTCGACAATTTGTGTTGCACCTTTCTTCTCAGGCATCCTGAGTCTGAGTTATCCTGATGCCAATCGAATCTCAACCTCGGTCAAATATGATGGTTGGAATATATTTCAAAGAGTTATAACACTGGTCTTTTATATGACCCGGTAAGATGATGGCATGCCTAGCACACCTGGCCGTAGGACCTATTGTTATAGTTCCCCTTTTAGCAAGGTTAGCGATTCTTCCATGAGGAAATCGTAAGACTTATTCTATAAGTTATTCCTGATGGATTTGTGTTTCCAAAATCTAATCTTCAGCTGATGACCATGTCAATGCTATCTCGAAGCATGTTTATGGTATTCTGATTTTCAATAAGAGCATTTGAAGCACAATGCTAATTTTTCTTTATCATTTATCCTAACACCGTTGTATGGGTAATATCATGAGGTTCCTCCCCCCTTACCTAAATGGTTTTCTACTTTCTATCCTGTCATGGATATCATGCTCCGCTTGTCCTTGGGAAGGATATACCCCCAAAATTTGTGTGTATACACATTTTCCCTTCCATTGTTCTGTTTAAACCTGATAACCACTTTTCCTTTCCGTTGGTGTGTTTAAACCTTCTTATGATCTAAGCAGTAATATTCTCCTGCTTATGTAAACACCACGGTGTACAATTCTATCAGCAAGACCCTGTTACTAATGTTGATGACATTTCGGTAACCACCGATGGACGAGAACTTTGCCTATTGGTCCGCCTCGTTTCAACGAGCAGGAAAATGGTTCTCTTCGGCCCTCGCCCTTGGTACCAATATTGTTGCCGACATAACTAACAGTCTATTCTCTAACATGCCTTGCTATCATGATCGTGCATGATGAAAGCGCCCTCCCTACTTTGTATCCCATATGGTGGGCCCATAACCCACAATTCCACAGGATCGAAACCTGACTCTCCTATACACCCCCTATTCCCAAGGTTGTTCCTCGCGCTTAACTTCATATGTAATTCACAGACCACCTGCCTAGTTATCTAATCTGTTACCGGACGCAATACTTATTCCAATTGCTTTGAGCCCCTTTCATGCCCTGTTTCAGGCATCGAACGATTGCGTGCTCGCTTAAAACCGCCCATGATACCTTCTTACCTTGCTCTCGATATTTTCTTAAGTTTCAATTCGAGAGTTACCTTCCGCCACCTTCCCCAATGTTATCGACCCGATGGTCAACCTTGTAGAGGTTTGTTCTCCTAGAATACCCCCTTATTCTATGGTAAGTACGATGGAACCCCCGAAGAAAGGATGACGACTTAATAATGATGACCTGAAGCAGTGGAATGAAGATATCAATGTAATGGATCAACTTCTTCAGGAAGAGTAACTAAGGCCGAAAACACTCGTTAGAATTTCGTAACCAGAACTTTTCCACTTACTCCCCTCTTAAATCTCGGGACGAGATTTCTTGTAGTGGAGGAGAATTGTGACACCCGAATAATTAAGCTACAGTCAACCTCTTCTAATGATGCCATGCCACCTCGGTTACTGTTGATAAACTCGCGTTGATTCGAAACCGTTCCAAATTCAAATTTAAAATCAAGTCAAACGATAATGGTTTTAAAATATTAAAACTAAAATGTTTGGGTTGTGCCAAATAATGCATAGGTAATTATGGTGGAGAAACCACACGTTCATAAAAGGTTTGAATGCTCTAAAATGATTTAAGCGGTAACTAAAACATTATTAAATGCCTTTGGTATTTTATAAAATACTAAATTATTTTATTTTGGGTTAAAACCTTTTGTGGCAGAGGGTTATTTTGAAACATTATTTTAGGAACTATTATCATATTATACTAACTAAAAATAATGTGGAACTAAAAATAAAATAGAAAAGATTTGGAAAATTAAATAAAAATAAATAAAAACAAAAGAAGACCCCTGGCCAACTGGGCCAACAGACCAAGCTGGACACCCATGTGGTCCAACTGGCCAGCCGGCCCAACCGCGGCCTACTTACACCCCTACCCCCAGAAACCCTAACCCTTGAACCCCCACATCCCCCTCGCACTCCCCCCCATTCTGGATCGGATCGAGCAGCGCCCAACACCGCGCCCGCGTCACCGCTTGCCTCCTCCAGCACCACCTCATCCCCGTCGTACTCGTCGCGCTCGGCGCCTCGTCCGCCGTCTCCCGAAGGCCTCCCCATCGACGGACCACCCC
>NC_057813.1:456610715-456642444 GCF_018294505.1 Triticum aestivum | reverse complement strand
GACCGCGCTCCGCGCCGCACCGGCTGCGTCTCGCGCTCCCCTACCCACAGCCATTCGCTACTCGTCGTGCCGAACCCCCTCCCCCACGGTGGCCTGGCCGCGCCCGCGCCATGGCGCTGCTTGGCCGCCTCGCTGCCTGCTGTGGTGCTGCTGCCCCGTCCCTGCTCGGGTCGTCGCCCGCGCGGCCCCTGGCTGTCGGCGCTCGCGCCCGCGAGCCCCGTGGTGTTGCTCCACTCCACCCCCCGTTAACCCGCACCCGTTAGCGCCCGCTCCTGCTAAGCCCCCTGGCCAAATGATAAGGGGCCCCACCCCAGAACGAATTAAAAAAAGAGTTAAAATAAATAAATAAATAAATAATTAGTTAATTAATCCTATTTAACTAATCTAATTAAAATTAATTAACCTAATCACTTATTTAAACTAATTAACCCTGTTTAGTTAGTCTTAGTCTATGACAAATGGGACCCACGTGTCAGCTTGACCAGTCAACAGTCAGAGTTGACTGTTGATGTCATGCTAACGTCATAAATGCAATTAAATTAAAATAATCTGTTAATTCTTGAAAATTGATTAAACCTTTTAAAATTATTATTAAATAATTCGTAACTCGGATGGAAAAACTTTGTACATGAAAGTTGCTCAGAACGACGAGACGAATCCGGATACGCAGCCCGTTCGTCCGCCACACATCCCTAACATATCGAACATGCAACTTTCCCCTCCGGTTCACCTGTCCGAAAACGCGAAACATCGGGGATACTTTCCGGGATGTTTCCCCCTTTCGTCGGTATCACCTACTACCGCGTTAGGGCACACCTAACACCGCTCATTGTCATGTCTTGCATTGTCATGCTTATGTTTGCATTGTATTTACTGTTTCTTCCCCCTCTTCTCCCCGGTAGACTACGAGACCGACGCTGTTGCTGCCCAGTTCGACTACGGTGTTGACGACCCCTCCTTGCCAAAGCAACCAGGCAAGCCCTCCCCCTTGATCACCAGATATCACCTATTCTTCTCTATACTGCTTGCATTAGAGTAGTGTAGCATGTTACTGTTCGGTTACTCCTATTTTTTTGCATAGCCTGTCATTGTTGCTACAGTCGTTGATACCTTACCCGCAATCCTAAATGCTTAGTATAGGATGCTAGTTTATCATCACTGGCCCTACATTCTTGTCAGTTTGCCTTGCTATACTATCGGGCCGTGATCACTTGGGAGGTGATCACGGGTATATACTATACATATATACATACTATACAGATGGTGACTAAAGTCGGGTTGGCTCGTTGAGTACCCGCAAGTGATTCCGATGTGGGGGCTGAAAGGACAGGTGGCTCCATCCCGGTAGAGGTGGGCCTGGGTTCCCAACGGCCCCCGACTGTTACTATGTGGCGGAGTGACAGGGCAGGTTGAGACCACCTAGGCAAGAGGTGGGTCTGGCCTGGTCGGCATCCGCGGTTACTTCATAATAACATGCTTAACGAGATCTTGGTATTTCATCTGAGTCTAGCCACTGGCCTATACGCACTAACCAACTATGCGGGAGAGATATGGGCACTCGATGTCGTGGTATCAGCCGAAGCCTTCGTGACATCAGCGACGGAGCGGCGCGCGCCAGATTGGACCGCGTAACATTACTTCCTTTGTAATGGAGGTTGCTGGGTCTGCTTTCGGCCGCCCTGACAACATGCAGGTGTGCAATGGGCGATGGGCCCAGACCCCTGCAGGTATAGGAGTTAGACCGGCGTGCTGACCTCTCTGTTGTGCCTAGGTGGGGCTGCGACATGTTGATCTTCCGAGGCCGGGCATGACCCAGGAAAGTGTGTCCGGCAAAATGGGATCGAGCGTGTTGGGTTATGTGGTGCACCCCTACAGGGAACTTTATCTATTCGAATAGCCGTGTCCCTCGGTAAAAGGACGACTCGGAGTTGTACCTTGACCTTATGACAACTAGAACCGGATACTTAATAAAACACACCCAGACAAGTTCCATAGACAACCCGGTGATCGCTTTTCCACAGGGCGACGAGGGGAGGATCGCCGGGTAGGATTATGCTATGTGTTGCTTACTTGGAGGACTTCAATCTACTCTCTTCTACATGCTGCAAGACGGAGGCTGCCAGAAGCGTAGTCTTCGATAGGACTAGCTATCCCCCTCTTATTCTGGCATTATGCAGTTCAGTCCACCGATATGGCCTCCTTACACATATACCCATGCATATGTAGTGTAGCTCCTTGCTTGCGAGTACTTTGGATGAGTACTCATGGTTGCTTTGCTCCCTCTTTTCCCTCATTTTCCTCTTCTTCTGGGATGTCGCAACCAGACGTTGAAGCCCAGGAGCCAGGCACCACCGTCGACGACGACTACTACATTGGAGGTGCCTACTACTACGTGCAGGCTGCTGACGATGACCAGGAGTAGTTAGGAGGATCCCAGGCAGGAGGCATGCGCCTCTTTCGATCTGTATCCCAGTTTGTGCTATCCATCTTATGGCAACTTGTTTAACTTATGTCTGTACTCAGATATTGTTGCTTCCGCTGACTCGTCTATGGTCGAGCACTTGTATTCGAGCCCTCGAGGCCCCTGGCTTGTATTATGATGCTTGTATGACTTATTTTATTTTTAGAGTTGTGTTGTGATATCTTCCCGTGAGTCCCTGATCTTGATTGTACACGTTTGCGTGTATGATTAGTGTACGATTGAATCGGGGCGTCACAGAGCCAAGGCATATGGCTCCACGACACGACCTGCAGCGCCCGGTGCTGGCTCGGGACGACGTGAGCTGCCAGGTGGTTCAAAGTCCCCAATGAGAAGCGCGCGTGCTCCCAGCACGCCAGCACCAGGCTCGCGAGCTGCCACAGGAGGTGGCGGTGCGCGTGCACCAGGACCATGTTCCACCCCCTCGACGACCACCGGTGGCCATGGCAGGATGTCGTGTGTTCACTGCAGAGTTCCTCAACGTCGTCTGGCCAAGCAAGTTCAAGCCTGACCTGCCTCCACGCTACGACGGCACGCAGACCCCGCCGAGTTCCTACAGCTCTATGAGCTGAGAATCAAGGCGGCCAACGGCGATGAGAAGATCATGGAAAATTGGTTCCCAATGGCCCTCAAGGATGGCGCGCGTTCTTGGCTCCTGAACCTGACCGAGGGGTCGGTTTCTTCCTGGGAGGAGATGTGTAGCCGCTTCATCGCCAACTTCCAGGGCACTCATGACCGTCCGCGTGCGGCAGGCCACCTACACCGTGTCAAGCAGCAGCCTGGGGAGACCCGGCATAAGTATATCTAGTGCTTCAACAACGCCCGCCTCAAGATTCCCAAGGTGTCTGACGAGGCCATCATCACCGCGTTCACTGATGGCATCTGCGATGTCAAGATGAAGGAAGAGCTAGCCATCCACGAGGACCTCTGTACCGTTCTAGAGATGCTCAACATGGCGAACAAGTGTGCGAGGGCTAAGGAGGGACGCCTCTTCCTCCTCGAGCTCCCTGATGCTAACCCAGAAGACAAGAAGACCAAGGCCAAGGACACGAAGCGCAAGGGCCAGCAGTGCTGGCGGCAAAGCCAGAGACCAAGCGCGGCTGCGACCACCCCGACTCATCCAAGGGAAAGCGGTCGTTCTGCGCCTTCCACAATGTCTACAACCACAACACCAGCGACTGCCAGGAGCTCAGGGCTCTCCACGATCGGCACCTCGGTCGACGCCCTGAGCGTAATGACCGGGGCTACGACCGCGGAGGTGGCCGAGGTGGAGGACGCTGGGATGGACGCGACCGCCGTCAGGAGTGGCACGACCAACCTCGTGAGGACCACTGGCAGGACCAGCCTCGCAAGAGCAACTGGAGGGAGCAACCTCCTCTACCTCCACCACCAATAAGGAACGAAGATCAGCACCAAGACGAGGGGGCTGGGGGCTTCCAGGAGCCGCTGCATCTTGGGAGGCTCACAAGCCCCAGCTTCCCACCGTGTCTTCAAGCAGTTTCCGCGCGAGGTGAATGCAGCGCTCCCCAAGCTTGAAGCAAGTCGCCCTCTCAAGTGGTCCAAGTGCGCCATCACCTTCGACTCCATAGACCGGCTCAAGTGTGCGACCACTGCTGGCATGCTCCCCATGCTCTGCTCCCCCGTCATCAGCAACGTGACCGTCACCAAGACTCTCATCAATGGCGGAGCAAGGCTCAATGTTCTCTCCGTTTAGACGTTCGACAGGCTCTAGGTGCCATACTACCAACTGCACCCCACCAAGCCATTCTTAGGAGTGACCGACGGATCAACACACCCGATCGGGCAGGTTTGCCTCCCAGTCACCTTCGGCGAGCGCAACAACTATCACACCGAGCTCATTGACTTCGACTTCACTGACATCCGCCTGCCCTACAACGCTATCCTTGGGTACCCAGCACTGGCCAAGTTCATGGCGGCCACACACCACGGCTACAACGTCCTCAAGATGCCAGGGAGCGGCAGCATCATTACGGTCGCCTGCCAAGAGAATGATGCGGTGTGCTCCCTCGAGCGCGCTTTCCAGGCTGCAGCGGTTGAGAACCCAGAAGACAAAGACGGTGCCCTCCCTCCTGAGGTCGCCCCCAAGACGAAGAAGCTGCAGCTGGGCCGGGGGTCTCGTGAGGGAGCATCGCTCGAGGACGTGGCGCTGAGCCTCGTGTCCCCGGACGCGACACCTTCACCCATCGCATAGGAAGGCGCGCCCGGCGCCGCTTTCAAGCTGGGCTCGGGGGCTCTCCTCTGGAGGGCCTCAGACCTAGCCAATGTCACGAGAGTGGTTCTCGGGCACCATGTGGAGGCGCTCTTCAGAGCGCCTTCCCAGGAGAAGGCAGCAGGCGTGAGGCACCAGGCGTTCAGGAGTTCATCAGCAAGGCGATCGGGGAGATTCAGGGAGGAAGGGTTCTGCAAGGTGATCGTCGCCTGCCGCGAGGTGGAGCTCGCTGCCTAGCGAGGATAAAGAGTTCCGCGTCTGCATCGACATCCCTGGGCTCAACAGGGCCGCGTCTCGGCAGCTCATGTGGTCGTATCGTGTCGGCCGATGCGAGGGACCGCTTCACAGCTACATCTGCATGCGTTTCGGCCTGGCGGGCGCGGCTGAGGCGTTCTAGCGCTGCATGAGGGACGCTCAGGCGGCCTGCAAGGCCAGGCACCAGGCGATCTTGGCGGAGATGGAGGAGCACCTTCAGGAGCCTCCCGGCCCCTCCGATCCTCCCGAGGCTCGGCACCGGAGTGGCTCATGAGGAGCGGCTTCAGCAGCACGTGTTTTTTGGCTACTTCAACAACTCTTCAGCAACGGTACCAGGTGACATCTCCCTAGTTCGTTCAGTTTGGGGGCGCCCCTCGGGCTGCATCATCCCCAGGCCGTGTAGCTCCGTCCCTACGGCATGTATCCCCTTTTGCATTTTATCAGAGCAAGCTACAATCCTTTGCAAACTACTTTTGAATTATTGACTGCTTGACCGATGCTTCATCGCTAAGAATGTCTCGCGCCCTTGCAAGCCCTCCCACGATTGCCTCATGATTAAGGACTGGCACAACGTGTGTGCTCGGGTCCGTCCCTGCAGCGTCGCTAAACCCAAGTAGCTGAGCTCTGGCTCACGGGCCAGCCCCGTGTACGTCACCTCCTGTGGCTCTTGGTGCCTTGTTTTCGCATGAGCTAATCGTGAGTGGATGAGTGAGGGCGTGCGACATGGTGCCCCTGTGGCCACGGGAACCATGCGCCGGCTGTTTTTCTTCAGGATCTTTGCATGAGAAGACTGGGCACGGCGTCTGTGCTTGGGTCCGTCCCTGCAGCGTCAATAAATCCAGTGGTTGAGCTCTGTCTGGCGGGCCGGCCCCGTTCACGACACCTCTTGGGGTCGTTGGTGTCTGGCCTTCTCATGCAATAGGCTCAGGAAATTCATTCGGCACATGCTGCCTAACCATCTCGCAGGACCAATTCAAGCATCCCCAATGAAGACCAGGCGCAACCCGCCTTGAGGTATGGCCTCGTGAGTCCCGCGCTGGCTCATGGGTGCCCATATACACCTCCTCCAGCCCTGTCGTGTAAGCCACATGTTAGGGCAGGGCTGTACATGCCCCGGGGGCTCTCCTCAGAGGGAGCCCCCTCCCACGCATCAGTGGAAGCATCATGCTCTGTGCTGGCCATCGGCACTACTGAGGAGCGGCTATGCCCGTGCAAGAGCTGAAGCGCTATGCTCCGTGCTGGTGATAAACAACTGGGGGTGGCCTCGCGGCCACATTAACCTCAGGGAGCCTCCGGGCTCAGTGACTAGCCTCACCGCGCTGCTCTCCCTCGGGAAGGTAGCGCGAGGAGGCTGGGCACGGGGGCTACGCTCAGGTCACGCCTGGCGTACCCCACCTCGCCAGGCCTCACGGGCCTGGTCTTCATGCACTCCTCCCAAGCGAGAGCTCGGCGAGGGAAAGGTAGGATGGTTTGTTCGTACGTCAAGGGGGACTCCTGAGCATCGTGACTCAGGAGCCTAACAGGTCACATAGCCCCTCACCTCTTGGGCTTGTCCTGGTGATTTGGACAACCCAACGACGGCTGAGGTACGCGCAGGGCCAGGTCATGCCGAAGTAGAACGCCAAGACCTGGCTGTCACCCTTCTCCTTCAAGCCGTTCGTACGCCAAGGGGGACTCCTGAGCATCGCGACTCTGGAGCCTAACTGGTCACATAGCCCATCACCTCTTGGGCTCGTCCTGGTGATCCGGACGACTCAATGACGTCTAAGGTATGCGCGGGGCCGGGCCCTGCCAACGCAGAACATCAAGTCTTGTCCCTGCATCTTTTCCTAAGTTGTTCGCATGTCAAGGAGGACTCCTGAGCATCGCGACTCAGGAGCCTAACTGGTCACGTAGCCCCTTACCTCTTGGGCTTGTCCTGGTGATCCACACGCCCCAACGACGGCTGAGGTACGCGCGGGGCCGGGCTCTGCCGACGCAGAACAACAAAGCAAACAAAAAAGCTGACGGAGCATAATTTAGTTATTACAAGACATATTGTTCCAAGCAAATAGTTTTAAACGCCTCCCCGAGGCATGTCGCATGGTGCAGGATAAATAGGCAAAAGCAAAATCTCCGAGCCACCTCTTCAGACTTGGGCATCACCACTGCTCGCCGGCGGAGCCTCATCGCCAGGCGGTTGCTCGTCCCACCGGCTTCACTTGGAGGACCAACCACCATGTACTTGCTCAGCATGGCGTCCACGAAGCTCTTCACGGCGGTAGCAGCAGCGTCCCGGGAGTCAGCGTCCACCGGAGTAATGAAGGAGGAGAGGTTGAAGCTGGCATCCTGGAGATAAAGATGGTTGAAGACGCACGTCAGAGCCGAGGAAGAAAGTTAGCGTGCCTCGCTTTCCACCAAGCATGTATACCCGTCGACAACATCTTCGAGCACCACCACGACTTCAGGAAGCAGAGCAGCAGGGCTCTCCCTCGGGGATGTCACTGTTGAATATCGGGTTCTGGCAAAACCAGTAAGGTTCGAACACTGGGGTGCGCACAAAGATTTCCCCCTATCGAAACATGCCCTCAGCCTCGCCGCGATCTCTAAGCTAGCATGATGAACTCACAGCACAAGAGACACAAGATTTATACAGGTTCAGGCCACCGTTGTGGTGTAATACCCCACTCCTGTGTGGTGGTGGTGGATTGCCTCTTGGGCTGATGATGAACAGTACAAGAGAAGAACTGCCTCGCGAGGAGAGGTGTTCTTGTGGTTGGCGAGCTTGTGTGGGTGAGGATGATCTGGATCAGTTGCCCCGTCCCCTTCTACTGTGGTGGCTAGCCCTATTTATAGAGGCCCTGGTCCTCTTCCCAAATATTGAGCGGGAAGGGATCCAACAACGGCCATTTTGAAAGGGGACAACTAGTACAAGCTATCCTGACTATAGGTGGTCTTCGCCTGTCAAAGGCGCCGGTGAAGACGCTGTCTTGGGCTCAATGATGACCTCCATCCTGCCGTCCTGCTGGTCTTGGTCTTGTTGCACCGATATGGGAACCTTTGCCTGATGCCTCGGTACTCCACGCCTGCGCTTGCCCCTTAGCACCAAAGGGGAAACGAGGACACTATGCGGGCTGGCGCCCACCTGGCCTTGGTCGTCATGGCTTGTGTCACGGGAACCTCGTGAGGCACCCTTTGCCTTGATCTCTCCGCCCCCTCGTGAGCCTGCCTGGTGAGGCCGCTCCTGAGGAGGCTTTGCATCGTCGACCCGCAAGGCTTGGCCCCTCGCGAGGGTCTTGAGTGTTGGTTGACGAAGAAGGGCCATACTGGGCCACTGGTGGAGCCACGCCGCGGGCCGCAGGCAGGCAAGTCTGGGGACCCCCGTTCCCAGAACGCCGACAGTAGCCCCCGGGCCCAAGGCGCACTCGGACTTGGCTTAGCGGTGAAGCCAAAGGGCAAGTGCGGAGTGCCGCGGGCCCCTACAGCATGCGGCCTTGGTTGATGCGTGGCGACTGATTGGACGTGGGCGTCTCCGCTTTCCCACGCTGCCCCAATATCCGCCTGGCTAGGCGGCCATGGCGCCCTACACAGGTATTTCCTCCTTGCAGGCGGCGTGCTTCCTATTCTCCCTTCTGCCTCGAGCCCTTGCTTCCGCTCCCAATCTGAATTGAGCTCTGCTCCCTCCATTACCATGGCGTCGACTAGCGCGGAGAAGGGGAAGAACCCTCTGTCTGCAGCTAACCCACCTCCGACAACCGAGCCCGCCGTTGGCCGGTTGCGGGTGCTCAACCTGGAGGCCATGGGCAAGGTCTTCCCTACGCTTGCCTCCAGCTTCAACGAGCAGCATCCCGCGCCTCCATTGACAGGACAATCACCGAGGTTCGGTTCTTCGTCGACGCCCTGTGGGCTGGCATGGTTCCCCCTTTCTTTGCCTTCTTCAACGCAGTGCTTTCCCATTATCAGATCAACATGATGCATCTTGATCCCGAATCCATTGCCCTTCTCACCGTCTCCGCCTTTGTTTGCAAAGCCATGGTGGGCATTGCTCCCTCCGTCGCCCTCTTGCACCATTTCTTCTCGCTGCACCTGACCGACCCCTCGCAGCGCTCGGGGTGCGTGCGCTTCCAGGCTGTGGCAGAGACGGCCGCCTCAGGGATTGATTTTGATCTCCCGCCGCCCACGAGCGGGTTCCGGACGCGGTGGGTGTATGTGGATGTCAGGGTGCTCAGCCCCCTGCTCTCGCCTCCATCGTTGCCCGCTGTCCCCAACCCCGGCTGGGGCCACGAGAGGCTCGTGAGCCCTCGCCTTTCTTTCGTTTGGCTCCGGTTGAAGAGGTTGAGAGATCTCGGCGTGACTGCGCCCCGGGTGGTGAAGGAGTTCCTCCGGTGTCGCATTGCCCCTCTCCAGCGCCATTCCCGGCCGATGTGGGCCCTAACCGGTGACCAGGATGGCATGAGGCTTCAGGAGTCGGAGCTTTCACCCGAAGCGCAAAGGACTGTGCTTGAAGTCTTAACTGGAAACCCTCGCCAGGCGATATGCCGCAAAAGGGTAGCCTCTTGTATCTCTGCTCGAAGAGGGTTGAGTTTGCGGGACAGTTGACTTCCTTCGACGAATGGGGGTTGCGTCCGGTCGGCCTTGTGGGGCCTCGCGAGAATCCTGTCGTCATGGCTCCCCTCCTTGCCGCCAGCACCGAGCTTGCCCCAAGAGTGGTCGCAGGGAGGGAAGCATCAGTTGAGGTTGGAGGCATAGGTGTCAAGGTGCGGACGCCGCCTGGGGTTCCCGAGGCGCCATCCTCCGAAACCCGTGAGGCTCGCCCTGGGACGGTCGCTGAGGGGGAGATGTGGTCTGCGGCTCCCGAGGCCGGACCACTTGAGACCTCGGCAAGCCAGCATGAGGCGGGTCCCGATTGCTCTTCTCAGCTTGGCTTTCCTGAGGTCGATCGCCTGGGTGCCTCTCCAGCCACGCGCCATGCTGGCCCCCACGTCTAGCACCTAGGCTGGTTCCACGTGGACTTCGCCCCGCTCTGCAAGAGGAAGGAGTCTTCGAGTTGCAGTGGTGGCACCATCCGGCCATTGAAGTATAGAAAGTACATCACCATTGACGAGTAAGTACCTTATCCTTGTGATTCTCCAATCGCTGCTTCTCTTCCTGACTGTGGCTCTTCAGGGCCCCTCCTGCCAAACCTGCGGAGTCTCCCAAGAAGCAGCCTCTTCCGGCCTCTCCTTCATTGCTAGCCTTGTGCGCCCCAAGCCTGCATGCCACCCCTGATGTGGGGTCAGCCGGAGAAGCAAGCCTGCCTGCAGGGTGTCTTGAGCCCGTGACCTTGCCGCCTTTCCTCTGCAGCCTGGCCTGGAGCGCGGCCGGCTTACCCAGAGTTCCTCCTCTGGTTGTGTACGGCAGCTGGTTGGCGTCAATCCTGGGCCCCTCTTGAAGTGGTGGGCATGCGCCAATGATCATGGGGGCGCCAGCCCCCAGCCCCCTACCGAGAGGGGGCGAACCGCTTCAGATCCCGCCGACGGTGCCCGAGACGGGGGACGACATTAGCAGCGTGCTCAAGCTCGTGCGTGAATGAACCGTCGTCCGACACGAGTTCTTCCAAAAGGCGTTGGACGTGATGGGCCAGCTTGGTGGAGAGCTTGCGGACGTAGACGCGTGCCTTGAAGCCGAAGGCCTGCGGCTGATCGAGGAACGACGTAAATTGAAGGTGGCCATCAACCTCACGCGCCACCAGTGCAAGCTTGACAACACGAAGGTCGAAGCGTCCCTTGAGACCTCGCGAGAGGCCTGCTCCCGAGATTTGGAGGAGGCCCGGGAAGTAGATCGTCGTCGCGAGGTCGTGGAGAAGCATGCCTAGGAGCTCCAAGCCTGGAGCGCCTCCTTGGAGCAGCAAGTGGAGTTGCGCCAAGCTGCCCTCGCATCGCTGAGGGGGACGCTTGTCGAGGAGGAGGAGCTCCGGAAGCGTGAGGAAGCGCTGACACTGGAGGCCGCCGAGCGCAGTCTTGATCTTGAGCGGTTGGAGATGAGGGAGTTGTCGGCGTCCTGGGAACGGGGGTCCCCAGACTTGCCTGCCTGTGTCCTGCGGCGTGGCTCAAGTGGTGGGCCCAGTATGGCCCATCTTCATCAGCACAAGACTCAAGACCCTCGCGAGGGGCCAAGCCTCGCGGGGCGGATGGAGCAAGGCTACATCAGGAATGGCCTAGCCAGGCGGGCTCGCCAGGAGGCGGAGAGGTTAAGGCGGGGTACCTCGCGAGGTTCTTATGACGCAAGCCATGACGATCGAGACCAGGCGGGCGCCAGGCGGGCGCCGGCCTGTGCAGTGTCCTTGTTTCCTCTTTGGTGCAAAGGGGGCAAGCGCAGGCGTGGAGTACCAAGGCATCAGGCAAAGGTTGCCATTTCAGTGCAACAAGATCAAGACCAGCAGAGCGACAGGATGGAGGTCACCGTGGAGCCCAAGACGGCATCATCACCAGTGCCTTTGGCAGCCGAAGACCAACTTTAGTCAGGATAACTTGTACTAGATGTTCCCCTTTGAAATGGACGTTGTTGGCGCCCTTCCCGCTCAATATTTGGGAAGAGGATCAGGGCCTCTATAAATAGGGCTAGCCACCACAGAGAGGGGGAACGAAACGAAACGGACGGATCGAGAGCTCATTAGAGAGAGAGGCGATCGAACTCATCCAAGGAGTTCATCGCACCAGCTCAAGAACACCTCTCGCGATGATGTTCTTCCCTTGTACTGTTCATCATCAGCCCCTGAGGCAATCCACCACACCACACACTGGAGTAGGGTATTACACCACAACGGTGGCCCGAACCAATATAAATCTTGTGTCCCTCATGTTGTTCATCGTTTTTAGCTTAGATCTCATGAGACGATCGGACGTAGGTCGGTAGGGGAGAGATCTTCGTGCGCACCCCAGAGTTCGAACCTAAGGGGTCTGTCGGAACCCAACATCCGATATTTGGCACGCCAGGTAGGGGTGCGCCGGAGCTCTCCCTTCCGTCGACCCGCTCCCCATCAGCACCGCGCTCTGCCCTCATGGCGGCCGATGCACTGTCTGCTCCGGCTGTCGACTCCGGCGCGGAAGCCAGGGGACTCCGAGCCCTGGCCCCCGCCTTGTGACAGGTGTGGTGGCCGAACAAGTTCAAGCCGGACATGCAGCCGCACTACGATGGCGCGGCCGACCCGCTGGCCTTTCTGCTGGCATATGAAGAAGCCGTCCTCAAGGCCGGAGGCGACGACAAGGTCATGGCAAACTGGCTCCCCCTGGCCCTCACTGGCGTCCCGCTCATGTGGCTGCTCCACTTACCAGCGGCTTCTGTGGCCTCCTGGGAGGAGTTGCGCGACCTCTTCCTCGCCCATCATGCTGCACCGGCACCCCTAGTCATCGTAGCCATCCTGGGCGGATCACAGGCACCACCTTCGAGCCGCCACATCAAGCCGTTCACTCGCCAGATCGGCGCCATCCTCAAGCGCCAAGAAGCCCCCCCGGGCTGGGTGACACCCAAGGCTGATTTGACCTTCATCTCGGACGATCACCCCTCAAACACCGCCTGCTCGGGCGCGCTCCCGATGCTATGTACCCCCACCATCTGTCAGGTGGCCGTCACCAGGACCCTCATCGACGGTGGTGCCGGCCTCAACATGCTCTCGGTGGAGACCTTCAGCCTCCTCCACGTGCCGCTAGAGCAGCTCCAGCCCAGCAAGCCCTTCTCGGGAGTTGGGGGCAGTTCCACCGGCTCTCTGGGGCAGATCCACCTCCCGGTGACCTTCGGCACACACGAAAACTTCCGCACGGAGCTGGTCGACTTTGACATCGCCCCCATTGGCCTCCCGTACAACGCCATCCTCAGCTACCCAGCCTTGGCCTAGTTCATGGCAGCGACTCACCCGGCGTACAACCTCATGAAGATGCCCGGGAGCAGCGGCGTCCTTACTGTGTCCGAAGACACGAGGGACGCACTGCAGGCGCTCAAGCTCGCTTTCAGGACGGCCGCGGTTGCACAGCCCGCCAGCGCAGATACCATTGAGCCCAAGGGGGCTGCACCGGCCAAGAAGAAGCAGTTGTTCACCCAAGACAAGGCGGAGACCAAGCAGGTACCGGTCGATGAGGATGCACCCTCTGGCGCCACCTTCACCATAGGCGCCAACCTCGATCCTGAGCAGGAGGAGGCCTTGGTGAATTTCCTGCGCGCAAACAAGAAGGTGTTTGTGTGGGAACCTAATCAACTGGCAGGGGTGCCAAGGGATGTGATTGAACATCATCTCAACGTGTGCCCCAACATGCACCCCGTGAAGCAGAAGGCAAGGCGACAATCCACTGAAAAGCAGGCCTTCATCGTTCAAGAAACCCGCAAGTTAGAGGCAGCAGGCATCATTCACGAGGTTCGCTAGCCTGAATGACTGGCCAACCCAGTCATTGTGCCAAAAAAGGGAGGAAAGGAACGTATGTGTGTCGACTTCACCAACCTCAACAAGGCCTGCCCAGAGGATCCATTCCCGCTCCCTCGCATCGACCAGATCATCGACTCTACCGCTGAGTGTGACCTATTGTGCTTCCTGGATGCCTTCTCGGGCTATCACCAGATCAAGATGGCGATAGAAGATGTGGAGAAAACAGCCTTCCTGACCCCGTGTGGAGTGTACTGCTATACCTGTATGCCATTCGGGTTGCGCAACCCAGGCGCGACCTTTCAGCGACTGATGCATATCGCCTTGGGCCGGCAGCTCGGGAGGAACGCCGAGGCCTACGTCGATGACATTATGGTAAAGTCTCGGGAGGCGAAAACCCTGATACAGGACCTGGAAGAAACCTTTGCGAGCCTCCGTGAAGTGGATCTGCGGCTCAACCCAGAGAAGTGCGTATTTGGAGTTCCCTCGGGCAAGCTTTTTTTGGGCTTCCTCGTATCCCACAGGGGCATCGAGGCTAACCCGGAGAAGGTCAAGGTAGTCGAAGACATGAGTCCACCAAAGATCCTCAGAGAAATGCAGAAGCTCACCGGGCGAGTAACCGCATTGGGATGCTTCATCTCCAAGCTTGGAGAGCAGGCACTGCCATTCTTCAAGCTGATGAAGAAGAAGGGCCCGTTCGAATGGACTGAAGAGGCCGACACGGCATTCCAAGATCTCAAGAAGTACGTCACCAGCCCTCCGGTGATGGAGCTCCGCGCCCTCGGGAGCCCTTGGTGCTCTACCTTGCGGCCACACCCTACTCTGCCAGCGCAGCCCTGGTGGCGATTAGGGAGGAGCGCCGGGCCAAGGGCGCGCCAGCCGCGGCCTCGGCTGAGGCAAAGCAAAGCCAAGAGGGCCTCGCGAAGACCACGACCGCAGCAGACGGGGATCGCCCTCAGCAGGGGGACGCACCAGGAGCGGAAGAGGCCTCGCCAGGTGACCAATCGCTGGGGCTCCATCGTCTTAGGAGGTGCCTCAACCTCCGGAAGGCGCAGGCTGCGCCAGCACCCTCAACCTCGTCGAGCATCCCGTATACTTCGTCAGCACGGTGTTACGGGACACAAGAGCGCGGTACCCCATGCCCCAAAAACTCCTCCTTGCGCTGCTAGTGGCTTCACGCAAGCTACGACACTACTTTCAAGGCCATCCCATCAAGGTCGTCTCAGCATACCCCTTGGAAAGGGTACTCAGGAGCCCCAACTCAGCTGGAAGAGTCGCTGAATGGAACATCGAGTTGCAAGCGTTTCAGCTGGAATTCAGCATGACCAGAGTCATCACGGGAGCCGCACTTGCAGATTTCATGGCAGAATGGGCGGAGGCACCAGGGCTCAAAGCAGGCGAGGATCGGTCGCTTTCCCCAGGAAGTGAAGCGCCGGACGGCTGGATCATGTACTTCGACGGGGCGTTCTCGTGGCACGGCGCGGGGGCTGGCGCGGTGCTCATATCTCCCACTCAGGACAAGCTTTACTATGTCGTGCAACTCTGCTTCCAGCATGGAGAGAAGGTCTCCAAAAACATAGTAGAGTACAAAGGCCTGATAGCGGGCTTGAAAGCTGCGTCCGCCTTGGGGGTAAAGCGCCTCATCATCAAGGGCGATTCACAACTCCTCGTCAATTTCTCCAACAAGGTGTACGAGCCGAAGGACGAACACATGGAAGCATATCTTGCGGAGGTCCGCAGGATGGAGAAACAGTTTTGGGGGCTGGAGTTGCAGCATGTGCCTTGCGACACCAATCAAGAGGCTGATGACATCGCCAGGAGGGCGTCCAGGCGGTTGCCTCAAGAGCCTGACGTCTTCGAGGAACGACTCTTCAAACCTTCGGCGGCACCGTCACTATCAAGCACAGCGCAGCCTCGGGAGGAGCTCCCTCAACCAACTGCCTCGGGAGCCCCAGCCTGTGGCCCGACCTCAAGAGCTCGCCTGCTCCTAGCGCTGGAGCCTCAGGAGGGATGCTGGACCATGGAATTCAAGGACTACCTGATACAGGGGATTCTGCCAGAGAAGGAGGAGGACGCGGAACACGTGGTGCAGCAGGCCACGACCTACTGCATCCAAGACGGAGAGCTCTACCGAAAGCGGCCGAATGACGTTACTCTATGTTGCATCTCCAGGGAGCAAGGGAAGGAGCTACTGCCAGACATTCACAATGGAGACTGCGGGCACCACTCGTCTTTGCGCACGCTCGTCGGCAAGGCGTTTCGCAGCGGGTTCTATTGGCCAACAGCACTCAACGATGCAGTCGGGCTGGTGAAAGCTTGTGAAGCCTGTCAATTTCACGCCAAGCAGATTCATCAACCAGCTTAGGGCCTTCAGACCATTCCCCTCTCGTGGCCGTTCACTGTTTGGGGACTGGACATCTTTGGCCCATTTCCTCGGGCACCAGGGGGCTACCGCTACCTCTATGTCGCCATTGACAAGTTCACCAAGTGGGCAGAAGTGGAAGCCATCCGCACCATCCCGGCTGGCTCAGCAGTCAAGTTCATCAGGGGCCTCGTGAGCCGGTTTGGGGTACCTAATCGCATCATCACTGTTAACGGTTCACAGTTCACCAACAATCTCTTCAAAACATATTGTGCAAACCTTGGAACGCAGGTATGCTATGCTTCGGTGGCACACCCTCGGAGCAACGACCAAGCTGAACGCGCCAACGCGGAGGTCCTAAAGGGCCTCAAAACTCGGACCTTCAAAAAGAAGCTGGAGGCTTGCGGCAGGGGCTGGCACGATGAACTTCAGTCCGTGTTGTGGTCCATCTGCACCACCGCTACCAAGTCAACCGGCGAAATCCCGTTCTTCCTCGTCTATGGTGCTGAGACGGTCCTTCCTCATAAGGTCAGGCATCACTCCGTGCGGGTCCTGCTTTCGATGAAGCACAGCAGGACGCCACGCGGGGGGTGGACCTCGTGCTTGGGGAGGAACACCGTCGAGAGGCTGCGCTTCGGGCTGCGAGATATCAACAAGCACTGCGGCAGTACCATTGCCGCAACATCCACCCCAGGACCCTCGAGGTAGGTGACCTCGTGCTCAGACAGGTGCTCTCTAGGGAGGGGCTGCACAACCTCTCGCCCATGTGGGAGGGCCCGTTCAAGGTTTTTCATGTCTCTAGGCCTGGCGCCGCATGCTTGGAGACCCAGGAGGGGGTGCCCATCCCGAACGCGTGGAACATCCAGCACCTCCGGAAGTTCTACCCCTGAAGAAAGACCCAGTGCCTGTAAAGAAGGCCCAGTGCCTGTGAAGCTAAACGAACCAAGAAAGGCCCGGTGCCTGTGGAGAAGGCCAATGCCTGTGAAGCTCATCACCTCGAGAAAGGCCCGGAGCCTTTGAAGAAGGCCAATGCCTGTGAAGCTCGCCGCCCGTGACACTCTCACGTAATAATGAGTTGGGGCTGTACACGCCCCGGAGTCTCCGGAGAGCCGCCCTTTGGCCTCGGGGGCTCCCGCCCACGCCCAGTGGTAGCACTTAACTCCGTGCTGGTGAGAAGACGTCGAAGACTAGATTAGGTGCCGGACGCGGCTTTTCCATTTGCTTTCTGCAGTTGTCTCGTTCGTACTGATTTGGAGTTTTATTGGAGTTGCTTTTAGCACTATTGCCGTCCTTGACTTGTGACTCTCTGCCTTTATTTCGCTTGCTTGACTCATTCTCTCTCGCGCAAGTCTCGTGAGGGGGCTACGCGGGCGCCCTCGCGAGTGTTTTCTGCCCCAGTCGTGTGAGGTTTTCCTGTCCAAGTCCACTACGGGAGCACCCCTCCCGGTCCGTGCCCCACAGGCATCGCGACACGAATACAGGACCTGAGTCGGTTGCCCTCGCGACCAAAACCGGAAGTATCTCTCCTAACCAATTCTTGCAGGTCCCGAAGCACGTGACAAGGCCCCAGCCTCGAGGAGCGAGGGTTACGGCAAGCTCCCCCCCCCCCCAAGTTAAGTAATCCCAACACGCGAGCACGCGGCGCCGAAACACAACACAAGAGCGACGATGATAGCATAACAGTTAACAACGACAGTCCAGCATGCCCCTGCGAGGCCATACAATACTCTTTCATTGCATAGGAAAGGGAGGAAGACAAAATAAAGACGTGGCTCAACTCGTGGCGAGGGCTCATACTGCCTCCGAAGCTTACTCGGACCCCTCCTCGTGCTTCACCGAGGTGTGGCGGTGGGTTGACCCGCTACCTCCCTCAAGGCGAGCACGACGGCACGGGGGCTGGTCGCGGCCACCGCTGGAGGAGCTGCCGTCCGAAGGGGAGTCACCGAGGCTTGGCGAACTGCGGAAGCCGCTGGCCCTGCGCCCGACTTCATCTTCGTCCCGGCCATCGCCGAGGCGGGGCGCCTGGCCGCTGTCGTCATCTTCGGGGCAGCACCCAAGGCGGCGGCCCGTCTTCTCTGAACACCCTCACGTAGAGGGTGGCGTCTCCATCAAACTTGAAGTATAGGGTGAATCGCCGGCTCAGGCCACGCACGCGGGCGAACGTTTGCCAGCCGCGGGTCAGGGACGGCGATGGAGATCTCCAGCAAAGCCCAGGAGGCCCTACTGCAGCACCCATCCGCTTGGAGCCAGAGGCCGCCAGGAGCACCGACCGGGAGTTCACCTGCAAAGAAGCGGGGAAGCTGGAGCCAGGTGCTGGTTGGGTCCGCCGACCATGCGACGAACTCCGGCAGCACTTCCGCCGAGTGGAAGCGCGGCCTGGGGGGTCGCGCAGCCACGACGCGCCTACCTTCACCCACCTGGCGCCCATCGCCATGCGGGAGATCGCAACCGCGACCGTGAGGAGCCGCTATAGGCGGCGCAGGATACATGCGGGGACGACCCCGGCCACGCATGGGCGGGGGAGAGTCAGGCCCTTCCCGGCGGGCCTTTCCCTTCTCTGCGGACGAGAAACTCTTCGGTGGTGCCATGGGAGATGGCGAGTAGCTGGGATGGGGAGAAAGAAGAAAGCGAGGAGGAAGATATGCAGTGGAGGCTTGCGCTCTCCCGCCTTTATAACCAGTGGAGGCCAACCATCGGCCTCCATGATCACAGGTAATCATGACCCGTTATTGCATGCAGGGACTTGTCAAGTCAAGCGGTTGCCGAGGCGGCGTGGGGAAGCAGAGACGCCCACGTCCAATCAACTGCCACGCGGCGCCCGAAGCCGCAGGCTAATGGGGCCCGCGGCGCTCCGCACTTGCCCCTTCACTTCTCCGCTAAGCCAAGTTCGAGCGCGCCTTGGGCCCAGGGGCTACGGTCGGCGTCCTGGAAATGGGGGTCCCCAGACTTGCCTGCCTGCGGCCTATGGCGTGGCTCAAGTGGTGGTCCAGTACGGCCCATCTTCATCAGCACAAGACTCAAGACCCTCGCGAGGGGCCAAGCCTCGCGGGGCGGACTGCGCAAGGCTACATCAGGAACGGCCTCGCCAGGCGGGCTCACGAGGAGGCAGAGAGATCAAGGCAGGGTACCTCGCGAGGTTCTTATGACACAAGCCATGACGATCGAGACCAGGCGGGCTCCAGCCTGCGCAGTGTCCTTATTTCCTCTTTGGTGCAAAGGGGGCAAGCGCAGGCATGGAGAACCGAGGCATCAGGAAAAGGTTGCCATTTCAGTGCAACAAGAACAAGACCAGCAGAGCGGCAGGAGGGAGGTCACCGTGGAGCCCAAGACGGCGTCATCACCAGTGCCTTTGGCAGCCGAAGACCAACTTTAGTCAGGATAACTTGTACTAGATGTTCCCCTTCGAAATGGCCATTATTGGCGCCCTTCCCGCTCAATATTTTGGAAGAGGACCAGGGCCTCTATAAATAGGGTTAGCCACCACAGAGAGGGGGAACGAAATGAAACGGACGAATCGAGAGCTCATTAGAGAGAGAGAGAGAGAGGCGATCGAACTCATCCAAGCAGTTCATCGCACCAGCTCAAGAACACCTCTCGCGAGGCTGTTCTTCCCTTGTACTGTTCATCATCAGCCCCTGAGGCAATCCACCACACCACACATTGGAGCAGGGTATTACACCACAATGGTGGCCCAAACCAGTATAAATCTTGTGTCCCTCGTATTGTTCATCATTTTTAGCTTAGATCTCACGAGACGATCGGACGTAGGTCGGTAGGGGAGAGATCTTCATGCGCACCCCAGAGTTCGAACCTAAGGGGTCTGCCGGAACCCAACATCCGACAGGAGCGCCAGGTTGCCCAAGCGGAGGACGATGTTGGCGCGCGAGAGGCCCGGGTCCAGGAAGAGGTCGACCACCATGTGGCCGAGGCTCGCGCAGATCTTGCATGCGGGTATGACCTGAAGTTGAAGCTGGTTGAAGCCGAGGCTGCGGGTAGGGCTACCGCCCTCAGGTCCAGGCTAACCAAAGTGGAACGGCGCGCAGAGGCCACCGTGACTGCCCTGGTCTCGGCGCAGGCCGAGATGGCCTCCGCCCATGCCGAGCTACTTCCTTTTCAGCAGCGGGTTGCTGACGCCGAGTATATCGCACGGCAGAACAGAGGGGAAGTGCTTCAACGGCAGACGCTGGAGCACGTGCACGGCCCCATGCTTCAGGACCTCAGGAAAAGGGCCAATTGCAGCCCTGGGCAACATCTGTAATGAGAATGCCCCACGTCCCCACATGACCAACTATGCCAGTCATCTCCGCTTCTTCACTAACGTGGTGACGTGCCTGGAGAACTGCTCTGAGAGAGCTCACCATCTTGTTGAGGACAGGAGTTGCAGCTTGCATGGACGCGCGTTTTCCCGTGTCCTCGGCCATCTTCAGAATACCAATCTCGACTTTGACTTTGACGCTGTCATCGCCCCAGTGCTCGAGGCCATCCGGGGCGACCTGGCGTGGTGGGTGGAGGATAACGTGGATGCGCTTGTTAGGGCCTTCGCTTCCGATGATGACGGGATGGTAATTGCGGCGGATGGAGGCGACGTGGTCGATGGTGGTGACGGTGGCGCCAGTGATGGTGATGCCAGTGACAGCGACAGCGGCACCAGCGATGCGTCTAGAGGTGGCCGGGAGGATGCGGTGAGCGATATGTCTGACTGATCCCATGTTTCTCTGTTCTTTACCCTGCATACAAAAGCTCGGGCACGACCCCAAAGGTTGTACGAGCATTTTGGGAGGGGATGCCCCTCATGTAAAAAGATTGTCGTTTTCATGCTTTCAGAGCCAAGCTGAATATATGCTTCTATGAGCTTATGGGCTCTGCGGCGGGCTTGCTATTGTAGTTTACCTTTAGCTAGGACAGGTCCTGAACTACCTCGTGGGGTCGTGAGCTTCCGAGGATCCCTTGAGGGACCTGCCGAGCTGGTTGAGAGGGCCTTGCGAGAGCAAGGGACGACCGTAGTGTGGTAGGTGCATAGCGTACGTGCGCTTCGCCCAGCCCCGCCCGCGAGGGGCTCGCGAGGGGGAGGCAGCTGGTGCGAACTCCAAACTAAGGCAGAAGCCAGAACACAAGAAATCACACGAACGAGAAAAGATACCCTCCCCGCACACACAAATGCAAATTCAACTTCAACTTAAATCCGAAGCAAGGAAGCACGACCACAGAAAGGGAGGCAAAAAACAAAAAGGCCGCGTCTGGCGCCTAGTCTAGTCTTCGACGTCTTCTCACCAGCGCGGAGCTAAGTGCTGCCACTGGGCGTGGGAGGGAGCCCCTGAGGCCCAAGGGCGGCACTCCGGAGACTCCGGGGCGTGTATAACCCCACTCATTATTACGTGAGAGTGTCACGGGCGCCGAGCTTCACAGGCACTAGGCCTTCTTCACAGACACAAGGCCTTGCTTCATATCGCTAGACGAGGGACCCGCCTTGCACTGCCCTCGACCACCATTGGCGGCGACCAGAAACCAGGACGACACCAAAGGGGGTAAAGGTGACGCCAGCGGCGCCCTCGGCGACCACGAATCCTCTGTCGGGGGTAGGCTTTGCAGCACCTCCCCGGCAGAGGGCCTTCCTCCGAGGGACGCCTTGCTCCAGGCATCGCGGGGAGGGGCCTGTCTCCCGACCCCTCTCCTGCAGCCCCCAGTGCGCTCCTCCTGGTGGAAGGGAGGCTGCCGAGCTGGAGCAGCCGCCCGCTGCTGCGACCTGACCCTCCTGTGACCCATGGTTAGCATAAATTTGCTCCTGAGGAATTAACGGTACCTGGTAACTGTGGTTGTTGGCGCAGTTGGTGAGGCTCCCTTGAGGCTCCTGGAAGGGATCGGCTTCTAGCGTCTCTTCTTCCCAGCCTGGCCCGAGGAACGAGCCAGGGTCGTCTTCCAGTGCATACTCCCGCTCCACCATGCGGGGCATGTAAGCCGCCGAGGCCGCCGCCTCGAAGACTTTGCCGTAGTGCCCCACACTCCATGTCGCTCGGCCTAGCGCGCCGTCTTGAGGATGGTAGGGCAGCGGCCCACCCTGGCCGTAGGCGGCAACGCGCATGCCCTCATTCGCCGATGGTGGCGCGGGTGCGACCCAACATCCGGCGCCTATCGTTGAGCTGGTGTCGATGAAGCCTTGGGGCGTGCTTGGGGGCGCGCGGGCGTGGAGAGGTCCACCGTGTGGCTCGGCCGAGGCCCGGGGTGCAAGCTGTAAGCAAAAGGGCGGTGCCCCTGAGGCCGCGGCATCCAGGAGCTCGGCGACGCGCTCTAGCAATGCGTCCCGACCGCTCTCCATCAACCTGCATCATAGCAGCTCCCGAGCCACGGTGAGCGCGGCTCTCATGTTTGCTTGTTCCTGCCGGGTGTGCGGCGCTGTGGTCGTAGCGTGGCCTGAGGCCCTTGCAGCTGCCCGCACCTGCCGTAGAGTAAGGGCGGGCGGTGTGTGACAACGCCGCCTGTCGGTGTCAAAACCGGCGGATCTCTGGTAGGGGGTCCCGAACTGTGCGTCTAGGCGGATGGTAACAGGAGACAAGGGACACGATGTTTTACCCAGGTTCGGGCCCTCTTGATGGAGGTAAAACCCTACGTCTTGCTTGATTAATATTGATGATATGGGTAGTACAAGAGTAGATCTACCATGAGATCAAGGAGGCTAAACCCTAGAAGCTAGCCTATGGTATGATTGTTGTTCGTCCTACGGACTAAAACCCTCCGGTTTATATAGACATAGGAGAGGGCTAGGGTTACACAGGGTCGGTTACAATGGTAGGAGATCTACATATTCGTATCGCCAAGCTTGCCTTTTACGACAAAGAAAGTCCCATCCGGACACGGGGTGAAGTCTTCAATCTTCTATCTTCATAGTCTTGGAGTCCGGCCGATGATGATAGTTCGTCTATCCGGACACCCCCTAGTCCAGGACTCCCTCAGTAGCCCCCGAACCAGGCTTCAATGACGATGAGTCCGGCGCGTATATCGTCTTCGGCTTTGCAAGGCGGGTTCTCCTTCAAATTCCATGTGCTTGCCGAATAGTGTCCGGCTTTCTTATAAATGTTGCGCTCCTTGGCTTCCACGTCCAATAATGGCCCTCTTCCATGTGTCGTATGAATGTGAAAAGCCAGGGTATTTTTACGTTTCACCCCCTAGCCGCACGAATAAGCTGCCTATAAGAGAGGCATGGATCTAGATCCGAATCACACCATCCTCCTTCCACAAGTACTCATCGGAGCGCCTCTGACAAAAATCAATTCCATCATGGACAGTCGACGCGGCTCCTCCTCTCGCGCTCCCAGCCCTCAGCCAGGAGATTGGAGGAGATGTTCAGTCCCGCATAGCGAGCTAGTGACGCTCCAAGCAGAGGGATATCTTCCCCCAGCCTTCATGGTTCTGGTTCGAGCCGGACTAGCCACCTACAAGGGTGGAAAGCAGGCGGAGAGCGTCCCCAATCCCTCCAAAGGAGAACGGATATGCTTCGTCCCTTATCTAATAAGGGGACTCGGATTTCCCATACATCCGTTACTCCGGGGGCTCCTGGAGTTCTACGGACTCCAGCTTCACCACCTTACACCTGCCTCCATTTTGCACATTGCGGGCTTTGTAGCCCTTTGCGGGCTATTCTTGGGCATCGAGGACCACTTTGCGCTGTGGAAGAGATTGTTTTACCTCGTACCCTGTTCTCACGAGGGGTCGATATATCAAGTGGGCGGAGCCGAAATATGGCGCATCGCCGGGGCCGGATATCCATCCGGAACCCCGAAGAAGGCGTTCCAAGACTGGCCTTCAGAATGGTTTTATATGGAAGACTCCCCACTGCCGGACCCAGTTCGGATCGGCCTCCCGGAGTTTAGCAACGCTCCTCTGAAGAAATGCCTGAGCTGGCGCCCGCGGAGCCCTCAACAGGAGAATGACAGGGGCGTCCAATATCTGATGGGCCAGATAAGGTTACTGGCCCATTCCGGATTGACCATGATTGGAGTCAGGGCAACGTGCATCATGCGAGGGGTGCAGCCGCTCCAATATAGGGGCCACCCCATGTGGGATTTGAACGGGGAGGATGACGCCACCCGGCATGGCCGCAAGGGGCCGGGATCGGTTGACGATCTTGTGAAGATCATGTCCGGCTTGTACAAGGGGGAGAAATAGGAGTTCTCCGTGCGAGTCCATTGAATGGATTCTCCATGAATAACCCTCGGAGCTGGGTAAGCGGACGTTTATCTATCCGATCCATATTCCCAAAGTTAAGTGTATCACTTTGTGATTTCGACGCAGGAGCTGCGCCGGGACGTAGAGGGCATACACAGCCTGACTCCACAGCCCGAGGATCCGGGCCGATCCCTTGATCCGGCCTTCGAAGGGGATCCGGACATAAAGGTGGAATTGATTGATGGGGTGTTCCACCAACTTAGCATGGACAATGCTTTGGTCGCCATTACGGCCGACTACCCCGGTTTAACTCCTGCTTCCCAGGTAACTATGACCGGAGTCCTGACATCATTGCTTATCCATGCTCATTTCTGACCACCGTATACTAACGGTGCTCCGCAGGAGGCGCTTTTAAGGCGGGAAGCCAAACCCGTGGCGGCTGATCAACAAGGGTCAGTCCGGCCCAGCAGGCGAAAGAGGAGTGCGGCGTGAATCGAAACGTCGCCACAACGGTACGGCGCATCATCGTTTTTAAGGAAAAATTCCTAGGAGGTATATTAACGCTCATGATTCTTCCAGGAGAAAAAGCGCTCGCCGGACAGTGTCCGGAGAGGTTGCCAATCAAGCCTCCGTCAGCCATGCTGCAACGCCTGGTCCAGAGGGGGAGGCGAACACAAGGCATGAGCCGGATGCTCCTCCAACGGAGGATGCCGACAGGCTGTCCGCCACCAGGTCTGAGGTGGAGAGCGCCATGAATCACAGGCGCCGCCGGACAGTTCTTCGTGACGCGTGTTTCTCCCCGGAGGCACTGAATGCCTTTAATGCGGGAGACGCGCACCTCCGTGCCGCTCGAGATGGTCTAACC
Organism: Triticum aestivum; assembly: GCF_018294505.1. Taxonomy (NCBI): domain Eukaryota; kingdom Viridiplantae; phylum Streptophyta; class Magnoliopsida; order Poales; family Poaceae; genus Triticum; species Triticum aestivum. Next base: position 456,617,722 of record NC_057813.1, on the reverse strand, counting down.
AGAGCCACGGAGCAGTATGTGAAAGACATACGGGTGAGGAATTTTAATAGTTATATATACCAGTAGCCCCCTAGACTTAAAATAGTTAGAATAACTAATTTAAGGATCATTTGTTATGCAGGATCTTACGGAGAAGAATACCCACCTATCCCAGGATCTTCAAGAGTGCAAGGCCCAACTTGAGGCCGCACTAGCCGCCGCGGGGGGAGCTACAGAGACCCCCCTAGTAATGCATACTTCGAAAAGATAAGCCTTTCATGAAGTGCGGCGTATGTATAAGTCTGGCAATAATATTGCAGATGGTGCCGGACTAGATCCAGACAAGCAACATCTACTGCGCTAGCTGAAGGCCGGCGAGAAGGTGCTTATGAGGGTGCAGCAGGAGAGGAACAAACTCCAAGATGCCAACACCCAGCTGGGCGAAGAACTAAAGGATGTTCGGGTCCAGCTGTCTGACTCCGTGAAGGAGAATCGGCGACTTCGTCACGGCATTTACAATAAGTGCTTGAGCAAACTCTTTTGAAAAGAAGAGTTCAGCGAGGAAGTCGATTGACAGAAATGTGTCTGTAGGTGTGCTCACAGGTCGTCCCGCGAGGAAATGCCCGGTTCAACGGGTGACCTACTTCCCGAGCTCCAGCAACTACACGAACGTGTTCGGCAGGCAATGAACAGTGTTGCCCAGGCCTTATGGCCGTCCATCTCCCTACCCGAGGGTCTTGGAGGGCTTGCGGAGAAGCTTCAGGGAGCACGACAGCGCTTCCGTTTGTGGAAGATATCGGCCTGCCGTCAAGGCGCCAGGGAGGCCTGGGCCATGGTGAAGACGTGGTACACAAAGGCGGATCCGAACCACATGGCCGAGGTCGGACCTGTGGGGCCTGATGGGAAGGAGATCCCTGTGAGCTTAATGTACGGCCAAGTAGAGTTGGCCGCGAAGTATTCCCAACGGCACTATAAAGCCTGTTAGACGGGATTGAAGAGGAGTACAATCAGTCAAGTTGACGATGTAATTTAAAATGACATGTAAAATGCCTTATAGCCGGATTGTAGATCGTTTGTCTTTGCGGACCTGTTCGCTTCAACCTCTGGACCCAACAGTCCGGAGTGTGTCCGAATACCCTCACGGTTATATAAAAACCGGGGCATGCATGGAGACCAGGCGTAGGGGTCATTAGTGCTTTATCAGACAAGTGCCCAACTAGTTATGTTATATTACATGGTTAGTAAGAAACATCTTCTAGGGAGAATAGTTTCGTTAGGGTTTCCTTTCCCTGGGAGGCATGCCCTAAAGTGCATGTCCGGACTATGAAAAAAAGCAGAAAAAAACGACTGGGGGCGGGTAAATAAATAAGTAAGAAATCATCTTTCAAGTCACCGACCGAATATTCCCTTAAGAACGCTAGCTTTCAGCTTCACCCAGTCTGAGGTACACATCCGACTGGCCCGGCAGTAACAATCGCAGAGGTGCTCCCTTTACCTCCTAGCCGAACAATCGGGAACATAGGGGTAAGCACAGGAGCCGGGCAACCCAGCTTGGCCAAAACTTAAGTCATATCGATGCATATAATGGTGAATAAAAGGTACATGTGGAAGTGTGACACATGTTTTGGGCATGAAGCCCTTATAAATAAGCTTCTGTTAAAGAAGCCCCCAGGTATAATGAGTGCGAGCCACACATCAAGTGTGTGTGCACAATGCGCAGATCATCCCTCAAAGGCTTTATGAAAAAAAGGAAGGAGAGAGAGAAAAACAAAAGATAGCTAAAGTATAAAATGTGGACATAGGAAGGAGACGAACTCTGAGTCCGGCACTAGACGTAGAATCTTCGGAGACGGGCTGCATTCCATGGGTTCGACTTGAGTCGGTTGTCCGATGTGTTTCATAGACGACATGCTCCGCCGGTTAGGACTTGGTCGATGATGAAGGGACCTTCCCATTTGGGCTTGAGTTTGTCCTTTTTCTAGTCCTGCAGGCGTAGAACTAATTCGCCAACATTGTAAGTTTTGGCTCGTACTTCTCGGCTTTGATTCTTCGGGCCTGCTGTTGATAGAATGCGGAACGAGCTTTTGCCACATCGCGCTCCTCTTCTAAGGCGTCCAAACTGTCCTGCCGATCCAGCTCGGCCTCTCTTTCTTCGTACATGCACACGCGAGGTGAGTCATGAATTATATCGCAGGGCAAAACTGCCTCTGCGCCGTACACCATAAAAAATGGTGTGAATCCGGTAGTGCGGTTTGGCGTAGTCCGCAGCCCCCAGAGTACGGAGTCGAGCTCCTCCACCCAGTGCGTGTTAGATTCCGTGAGGGAGCGCACTAGCCTGGGTTTGATGCCGCTCATGATTAGACCATTTGCTCGTTCGACTTGACCATTAGTTTGAGGGTGATAGACTAAAGCGTAGTCGAGCTTGATGCCAATTGTTTTGCACCAGTGTTTAACCTCGTCGGCCATGAAGTTCGTGCCGTTATCAGTGATGACGCTATGGGGGACGCCATAACGGTGTACCACCCTAGATAGGAAGTCTATCACAGGTCCGGATTCGGCCGTTTTAACTGGCTTGGCCTCTATCCATTTGGTGAATTTGTCCACCATGACAAATAGGTATTTTTGCTTGTGGGTTCCCCCTTTAAGGGGGCCAACCATGTCAATCCCCCAGACCGCGAACGGCCAGGTGATGGGTATAGTTTTGAGGGCGGTGGGTGGCATGTGGCTTTGATTAGCAAAGAGCTGGCAACCGACGGATCGTTGGACTAAGTCCTGAGCATCTGCCCAGGCCGTCGGCCAATAAAATCCTGTACGAAAGGCCTTGCCTACAAGGGCCCGGGCTGCGGCATGGTGCCCACCGAGTCCGATGTGAATTTCCGCCAGAAGATTTCGCCCTTCCTCTTCGGAGATGCACCTTTGAAGGACTCTGGTTGTGCTTTTCTTATAAAGCTCTCCCTCATGGACCTTGTAGGCCTTAGATCGCCGTACTATGCAGCGGGCCTCGTTTTGGTCTTCAGGGAGTTCCTTCCTAATTAAGTAGGCTAGGAATGGTTCCATCCACGGGGCAATGATTGCCATTATTTCGTGGGCTGAAGGTGTTATTTCATTGGCTAAGCCACCGATTGTATCAGATTGTTCGATGTTGGGAGGTGCAGTTGGCTCCGGGTTGTTATTTCCGGACTCCTCTTCCCATAATACGGATGGCTTAAAGAGCCGCTCCAGGAAGATGTTTGGAGGGACGGCGTCACGTTATGCGCTGATGCGTGCCAACACGTCGGCCGCCTGGTTGTTATCCCGGGCTACATGGTGGAATTCGAGTCCTTGGAACGAGCTGACAGTTTTAGGATGGCATTACGATAGGCTGCCATTTTCGGATCCTTGGCGTCAAAGTCTCCATTTACTTGGGATATTGCGAGGTTTGAATCCCCGTGGACCTCTAGGCATTGAATGCCCATGGAGATTGCCATCCGGAGACCGTGTAGAAGGGCCTCGTATTCGGCTGCATTGTTGGAGTCTATGTACATTATCTGAAGTACGTATTGGACTGTGTCTCCGGTTGGGGACGTCAAGATGACGCCAGCCCCTAAGCCGGCCAACATTTTGGAGCCGTCGAAGTGCATGATCCAATTGGAGTATGCGCCGCACTCTTTAGGGAGTTCAGCTTCGGTCCATTCAGCGATGAAGTCGGCCAAAACTTGTGACTTTATGGCTCGCCGTGGTTTGTAGGTTATGTCGAATGGTAAGAGCTCAATGGCCCATTTTGCAATCCTGCCCGTTGCATTGCGGTTGTTTATGATGTCGTTGAGAGGTACTTCGGAGGCTACTGTTATCGAACACTCTTGAAAGTAGTGTCGCAGCTTCCGGGATGCCATGAACACCGCATACGCTATCTTTTGATAATGTGGATACCGAGACTTGCATGGAGTTAAGACAGTGGATACGTAGTATACTGGTTTTTGCAGAGGGAATTTGTGTCCTTCTGTTTCTCGTTCGACGGCGAGCACCGCGCTTACAACCTGATGTGTTGCCGCGATGTATAACAACATTGGTTCGCCCAAGTTGGGTGCGGCCAGGACCGGATTTGTTGCCAATATGGCCTTTATTTCTTCGAGTCCGGCCATGGCAGCATCCGTCCATTCGAAGTGTTCGGTGCACCGGAGGAGGCGATAAAGGTGCAATGCCTTTTCTCCTAAGTGGGAGATGAAGCGGCTTACAGCCGCCACGCATCCAGTCAGTTTTTGTATTTGTTTGAGGTCTTTTGGGATATCCAACTGTGACAGATCTCGGATCTTGGCTGGATTTGCTTCAATTCCTCTACCAGATACGATGAAGCCCAAGAGCTTTCCGGCTGGTACGCCGAACACGCATTTTTCCGGGTTGAGCTTGATATCATATGCTCGGAGGTTGTCAAATGTGAGCCTCAAATCGTCTACTAGAGTTTCGACGTGTTTGGTTTTAACGACCACATCGTCTACGTATGCCTCCACTGTTTTGCCGATCTAGGTTGCCAGACATGTCTGAATCATGCGTTGATATGTTGCACCGGCGTTTTTGAGCCCGAAGGGCATTGTGTTGAAGCAGAATGGTCCGTATGGAGTAATGAATGCCATTGCGGCTTGGTCTGTCTCCGCCATCTTGATTTGATGGTAGCCGGAGTATGTGTCGAGGAAGCACAATGAATCATGCCCTGCGGTAGCATCGATGATTTGATCGATGTGGGGAAGGGGGAAAGGATCCTTTGGACAAGCCTTGTTAAGGTCTTTGAAATCGACACACATGCGCCAGGATTTGTCCTTTTTTGGTACCTTTACCAGGTTTGCTAGCCAGTCCGGATGTTTTATGTCTCTGATGAATCCGGCTTCTAATAGTTTGGCTAGCTCCTCTCCCATTGCGTGTCTTTTGGGTTCGGAAAATCGCCGAAGAGCCTGTTTGACTAGCTTGAATCCTTTTAGGATGTTTAGGTTGTGTTCTGCCAACCTGCGTGGGATTCCTGGCATATCTGAAGGGTGCCAGGCAAAGATGTCCCAATTTTCCCGAAGGAATTCTCGTAGTGCGGCATCTACATCACGGTTTAGTTGTGCCCCAATGGAGGCCGTCTTTGTGGGGTCCGTTGGATGGACTTGGAATTTGACTATTTCGTCCGCTGGCTTAAAAGAGGTGGACTTGGATCTCTTATCGAGTATCACATCGTCCCTATTCACCGTGGAGCGCAACGCAGTGAGTTCCTCTGCCACTAGGGCTTCGGATAGTGCCTCTAGGGCTAGTGCGGCTGTCTTATTCTCGGCGCGAAGTGCTATGTCCGGATCACTGGCAAGAGTGATGATTCCATTGGGCCCAGGAATTTTAAGCTTCATGTACCCGTAATGGGGTATAGCTTGAAAAATTGTGAATGCCTGTCGCCCTAATAAAGCGTGATATCCGCTGCTGAACGGGGCCACTTGGAATGTGACCTCCTCGGACCTATAATTGTTCGGCGAGCCGAACACCACATCCAGTGTAATTTTTCCTGTGCAGCGTGCTTCCCGACTAGGGATTATTCCTCTAAAGGTTGTGCTGCTTCGCTCAATGCGGCTCCAGTCTATTTCCATTTTTCGAAGGGTTTCTTCGTAGATGAGGTTTAATCCGCTGCCGCCATCCATGAGTACCTTAGTAAGGAGAAAGCCGTCCACTATTGGACTGAGGACCAATGCGGCTGGTGCTCGGGCTGTTCGGAATTTAGGTTCGTCACTGGCATTGAAGGTAATAGTCGTGTCACTCCATGGGTTTATTGTTGCCACCTGGTAGACTTCGGCAAGGCTGTGGAGTGTTCATTTCCGCATATTATTTGATGCGAAAGTCTCGAAGACGGTTAATACCGTACTGGTATCCTTAGACTGATGCTCTAGAACTAGAAGCTCTTTGCCACTTTTGGCCACCTGTCGTAGTATCCAACATGCTCTAAAGCTATGAGTTGGAGTGGCGCCCTCTGTGCTATGAATTTTGCAGGGTCCATTGAGCCATCCCTCCAGTACGGTTCCATGCCTGTCACGCCCAATATGCGACCCTATCCAAAAGGAACTCGAAGGTCCCACCAAGGATAGACCCACATATTGAAACGCTTTTGCAAGGTGGATATCATTACATCAACATTACATAATAGATGGGGATACATACAAAAGGCATACAATGCCACACGAGTACAACATCATCATACATAAGAGCACCATCCGACTACGGATGAAACATAAACAGAAACTCAAACGACATCCACCCTGTTATCCCAGGCTACCGACCTGGAACCTATCCCCTGATCCAAGAAGAAGCAGAAGAAGAACTCCAAAACAAGCAAACATTGCTCTCGCATCATGATCAGCGCACAACCTGTACCTGCAACTATTGTTGTAGTAAACTGTGAGCCACGAGGACTCAGCAATCCCATTACCATGGGTATCAAGACTAGCAAAGCTTAATGGGAAAGGAAGGGGTAAAGTGGTGAAGTTGCAGCAGCAACTAAGCAAGTATGGTGGCTAACCAACGCAAATAAGAGTGAGAAGAGAGCAAGCGGAACGGTCGTGAAGCTAGCAATGATCAAGAAGTGATCCTGAACTCCTACTTACGTCAAACATAACCCAGAAACCGTGTTCACTTCCCAGACTTCGCCGAAAAGAGACCATCACGGCTACACACACGGTTGATGCGTTTTAATTCGGATCTAGTGTCAAGTTATCTACAATCAGACATTAACAAATTCCCATCTGCCTATAACCGCAGGCACGACTTTTGAAAGATTATACCCTGCAGGGGTGTCCCAACTTAGCCCATGATAAGCTCTCGCGATCAACGAAGGATATACCTTCTCCCAGGAAGACCCGATCAGACTCGGAATCCCGGTTTACAAGACATTTCGACAATGGTAAAACAAGACCAGCAAAGCCGCCCGAATGTGCCGACAAATCCTGATAGGAGCTGCACATATCTCGTTCTCAGGGCACACCGGATTGTCCAAACTTCCGGTAGGCCAGCCCAGAGTTGCCCCTGGTGGCCACCGG